>NW_016107871.1:565735-580618 GCF_001604975.1 Cebus imitator
AATAGAGATGGGGTTTTACCATATTGGCCAGGCTGGTCTTGAACTCCCGACCTTGTGATCCGCCTGCCTCGGCCTCCCAAAGTACTGGGATTACAGGTATGAGCCGCTGTGCCCGGCCCTCACAGAGTTTAACAACCAGGTAGAAAGAAGATGAGTCCAAAGTAGTTTTTTTTTGTTGTTGTTTTTTTGTTTCTTTGAGACAGGCTCTCCTTCTGTGACCCAGGTTGGAGTGCAGTGATGAGACCAAGGCTCACTGCAGCCTTAACTTCTTGGGCTCAAACAATCCTCCCACCTCAGCCTCCTGAGCTGCTGGGACTACAGGTGCATTCCACCACGCCTGGTTAATTTTTGTAATTTCTTCTTATTTATTTTTTTTTTGCAGAGACGGGGTTTTGCCTTGTTGCCCAGACTGGTCTCGAACTCCTGTGCTTAAGTGAATCTGTCCACCTCCACCTCCCAAAGTACTGGGATTATAAGCACAAGCCACTGTGCCCGGTTCCCAAAATAATTTTTTCTATGGTGTAGCTTCTCATCTGTTTCCCAGAATTTTCTCTTTCACTAGGTCATTTAATTCTTAAACAAATCCAGGTGAGGTAGACAGTGACAAATCCACTGTGGTTAGAGTACTTGGATCACGACATACTAAGTTTAGTTTCCTGATATTCAAAGTAGAAATATTCCACCTACCTCTCAAGATTGCTGCACAAATTGGCTGATTCACTTCTAAGCCATGGAAGTCGCTCTCATGTGACAGCACTGTGGAAAGAGCAACTGACCCTGAGTAATAGGAATGGTGGAGGGAAGGAGGTCAGCAGCAAAGACTTCACAGTGGATGACAAGAGTTTTCAGGGCAGAGTGAGAATGTGGGAGGACATTCCAGGAAAAGAAACAGCATCATCGAGAGCCCAGAGTTGAGACGCACTCTGGAAAGTAAGGAATTACAAATTCCTTAGCCTCCAGAATTAGTAATCAAGTCTGTGTAAACCTACTTGAAAAAAAGAAAAAGAAAGAAAGAAACAAACAAAAACTTACAAACAGCCATTGTAAGGAAGCCAACTGAGGCAGTGTGCAATGATTTAATTCCATAAGCGTTCATTGCCACGTTGTTTGGAATAGTACAAATAAGAAGAGTAGTACTTTCAAGTATATTAATATGTTTTTCTCTTTTACGTTTCTCTGTAGACGACCTTCTTTCCTAATATCCAGAGGCATCCATTTGCCTCAAGGGATTATGATTCTTAAAGCAGGAAGGCAGGAAAGAGTCAGTGCTCAAGTTTTGTCTATCAAAATAAGATTTTCTAAATCCCTTAAGCCCCCATTAGCATATCAAGAACTAGGCCCAGTGAACTTCAATGTCAAGTTTAATATAACTAGTGTGACCACATTTACAAGCTTGCCTGGGACAGCTCTAATTCATGTACGTTGTCCTGACCTAATTATCAGTAGCACCCCTTTTACTCTCAAATGCATCCCGGTTTGGATGATAAATTATAAATAAGGGAAGTCCCTGCCCCAGAAGAGATGGAGTGACATGGAGCCCAGCCCTACAGGCCCTGTGGAGTGTGGGGAAGGAGAAAGAAGATGAAAAGGGAGGGAAGTAACTAAATATACGTGTGTGTGTTATCTTGTACCCTGGAGTCAGAATTCCAGTGTATGTTGGGAGTGGTGGCAGACATATTAGTTTAAAAACAATAGGGGCCAGGCGTGGCTCATGCCTGTAATCCCAGCACTTTGGGAGGCTGAGGCAAGCAGGTTACGAGGTTGAGAGTTCAAGACCAGTCTGACCAACATGGTGAAACCCCATTTCTACTAAAATTACAAAAAATTAGCCGGGCATGGTGGTGGGTGCCTGTAATTGCAGCTACTCGGAAGGCTGAGGCAGAATTGTTTGAACCCGGGAGGAAGAGGTTGCAGTGAGTCAAGGTCATGCCACTGCACTCCAGCCTGGGCAACAGAGCAAGACTTTGTCTCAAAAAAAAAAAAAAAAAAATGCAATAGGGTGTTGGTCTTACTACCTCTGGAACTCTAGGAAGGCTACACTGCAGGGTCATCCCATATCAAGACAGGTTAACAGCAGCTCGGTAAGTTTAGGAGCATGGTCAGGCATGGCGGCTCACACCTGAAATCCCAGCACTTTGGGAGACCAAAGTGGGCAGATCACTTGAGCCCAAGAGTTCTAGACCAGCCTGGGCAACATGGCGAAATCCTATCTCTTCAAAAAAATTAGCCAAGCCTGGTGGTGTGCACCTGTAGTGCCAGCTATTGGAGAGGCTGAGGTGGGAGGTTCTTTTGAGCCTGGGAAATGGAGGTTGCAGCTGAGATTGTACTGCACTCCAGCCTGGGCAACAGAAGGAGACCCTGTCTCTAAAAAAGAAAATGAAAGAGAAAGAATAGGAGCGTATCAGGCCCGGGCAGAGAGAAGGCCTGAGACATCTATCAATCTTGAGCTTCCTCAGCTCCCACCTGGTGTGAAAGGGAAGCTTTACATGTTTCTTGGGAGGCGTATAAGGTCCTGAGGAGAGAGCCTGTGGATTTACCATGGGGGATGCTTGAGTGATCATGAGATAACATTCTAGAAGAACAGGCTAGATGGGCTGAGTCAAGGGTTGGTTGGTGAATGGGACCAGGGCCCGGAAGTTCGTCAGAATTTGAGGGGGTTAAATTAGGATGGAATTGGTAAGGGAGAACATAGCCAGGTTGTCCAGGGAAGATTTCAGTGTCAGATACCCGTGGGGCATACATTGGGTAACCTGGAAGATAAGGTACTTCGTAGCACAGAGAGCAGAGGACCTGGTGACCAGCACGCGCCCCCTCTTCCTCCTGCCACAAGATTACCTGAGCCTCCCAGATACGTGGAAGTCATTGTAGGGATTAGCAGGTATAGGAAGACAAGGAGAATGGAGAACTTGCATTCACATTAAAGAAACAGACGGATTCGTTCATTTAAAATACACTAATTAAACACTTACCCTAGGCCTAGCACTAATAGGTACTGGGAATACAGCAGGAAATGAAACTGACAAAAATTCCTGCCTTAATGGAACTTACATTCCAGTGACTTTACCCAAAGACTCCATTTAAAACACAAGAAGTTGAGATACTGTCAACGATAAATTAGCACTATTCAGCTACCTATCAGGGTAAGAGCTCTTAAGGAAGGTTCAATAAACTATAGACAATTAAGAAGTTGCATTTAGTTTTGTGCATCTGAATAGTAACATTTTCAAATTTGACACTGCCATCATAACTGTACAAGATAGAAGGTTGAGCAGATGGGCTGGGTGCAGTAGCTCATGCCTGTAATCCTAGCACTTTGGGAGGCCAAAGCAGGTGGATTGCTTGAGCCCAGGAGTTTGAGACCAGCCTGGCCAATATGGAAAAACCCCTTCTCTACAAAGAAAAAAAATACAAAAATTAGCTTGGCATGGTGGTGTGTGCCTGTGGTCCCAGGTACTTGGGAGGCTAAGGTGGGAGGATCACCTGATCCTTGGAGGTTGAAGCTGCAGTGAGCTGCGATTGTGCCTCTGCACTCCAGCCTGGGCTACATAGTAAGACCCTGTTTCCAAAAAAAAAAGAGATTGAGTAGATAAATTATGGTACTTCTCTAATAAAATACTATGCATTAACAATGATGTCATAGATGAATATTTATTTATATATTACAGTGTTCACAATGTATAGTGTAAATTATAGAAAGCAAGTTACAAAATCATACATAATTTTAAATTATATAATATATACATTAAACATTGTGTGATATCCATATTCTACAAAAACATAATTATATATGGTAAGCCCAGATATACATATATGTATGTATGTATTATATGTAATATATATACATATAAGCCCAATTCGAATAAATCTATGGCAGTGTCGTGGTTATATTTATGTAGCTAGACTGCTGGTTGTGGATCTGTTTGTATTTATCTGTGTCTTCTGATGCTTTTGTTATTTATAATGTTTTTGTTTAAAAAGTTATTTTTCAAATAATTTTTTTCTTATTTTTAGTATTTAACAATTTAGGGCATTTGCTTTGTGTCTTTTTTTTTTTTTTTTGGTAGGGTTGTGTGCTACTGGGTAGAAGTTCTGAAAAACAACCTATAAGCTGGGGTAAGGAGCAGAGAGAGGGCAGGGAAAGGGAACTGGCCTTGTCTCTTAGTGCTTTTTGAAAAGAAGGGAAAGAAGAAAACAAAGGCAGGAAAAATACTGCAGCCCAATTTGAAAGACCAGATGGAAATCTGTGAAGAATGCCTCATGATACCTGACTTGGGAAACTTGAATACAAATGTGACAAATATATTGTTTCTGGAAAATTCAGATGAAAAGAAAGTTTCAACAAATTCAGTTTTTATGTTGTCCTCAGTATTATCTCAATTTCTAGGCTCATATATTTATATGTGAATCCTATAATAATTTGACCTGAGAAAGTGCTTTGAAATCTTTGTCGTCTTTCATCACAGGCTACTTTGACTGTTTATACCAGAGTCATGAAAATGTGAAATATCTTAAAGGCAAGATGCATTATTAGTATGTAACTAACGTGAACTGCCTGTGATTTGCAGAGAAAAGGATTGTGATAGAAGTAGATTGGAAAAGATAGGGCAAAGGTACAACGTTGTAGGATTTGTACTGAGGCACAAGGTCATTTCTGTTTCTCAAATTTCTATTGATATGGCTGTTCAAAGATTGGTTCATTTCTATATTGTGTTGATAACATGTTCTATGAAGGGAATTGCAACAAGCTCTCACAGTTACCTTTTTTTCATCATCTTAGGAAGCTATTTCTTAGATCCAGCCAAAATGCTCCTGGCAATATTGCATAATTTCTGCTGTTAGAGTGCCCAGTCGTGGCTTTCTCTAAAAAAAAAAAGTTTGTGTTGACCAACGTAATGTCACATTAACCACAGATGACATAGCCTGTCAGTTGTGTGTCATCGTGACCTTGTAAAACACCTCATCAGGAGTTACATTCACAGACCAATCAATTCAAAGTCCTGAGTGTTGGTAGTAATATTTTAAATCTGAATGGTAACATTTTAAATAACATCTGAATAGTAATATCTGAGTAGTAACAATTTAAAATGTTAGAATCTACCAAGGTAGTGGAAACTTGGAGGGGAAAGAAATCTTTCTTATGTTTTCTTTTGGTGACCACCCTCTGCTATTACAGTTGCTTTATTTGGAGCTGGAGCTGATTCACCCCTTTCAGCCCGAGGGGAAGGCAGATGATCAAGCTTGGGCACTTAGGGTAGTGCCCCGTCCTCATGGCCACTGTGATTAGTTCAGGAATCAGAGGGTGATCTAAGCTGGACCAATCAGAATTAACTCAAGGGCTTTTGCCAGACCTATCTAAGAAGGGATTCCTGGAATGGAAAGTTTTGAGTTTGAAGCTATAGGGGACTGTCCAGGTATTGCAAGATTTTGAGTATCATCTCTGGCCTCTACCTACTAGGTGCCAGTGACACATTCCCTCACTCCTGGCTGTGATCATCAGACATGTTTTCAGGCATTGCCACATATTTCCTAAGGGACAAAACTGTTCCTAGTTGAGAACCACTGGTTGAAGCAACTGAGCCTAACTGGGTTTGAAGACAACTGTTTGACTTTTCAGTTATTTGTCCTGTAGTAACTTTCTTTCACTGTCATGTAGTGAGCCTGCTTCTGTGTTATCATATGTATTCCTCTGACTAAAGCCAGAAAGGATCTCCTCTTTTAAAGGTTCATGTGATTTGGCCCATCCAGAAAACCCAGGGTTGTCTCTCCATCTCAAGGTCCTTTAGTTAATTGTATCGGCAAAGTCTCTTTTGCCATGTGAGGGGCTATATTCACAGATTTTGCAGAGCAGGATGAGGACACATTTGGGGAGCCATTATTCCGCCCACAGCATTCACCAGTATTTTTTTTTTTTTTTGGCTTGAGCAAGTTGATCCAGTTTCTGCAACCAAGATTTCATGATAAACTGTGACATAGTTTGGAAAACCACTTTTTAACTCATGCTGCAGTTTATGGATGAATTTTTTAAACCCCCTAGCACTTAACACAAAGCCTGGCCTATGATGGGCCCTCCATGTGTACTCTTTGAATGCAGGGTTTATTCTTCCCTTTTATCTTGGGTCCCATGAAGAAGAGTTATTAGAAACTCTACCACAAGAATTGTTATGCAGAGCTTTGGGAGAGAAGACACTGAGAAAGGAAGTAAACATTCCCTGCAAAGATAAGCAATTAAGTGATTTTAAAGAGCTGGGAATTTTAGACACAGGTAGCAAGAAAGGAATTGCTGTTCCCCACTGTTCCTACCACTCTGTGAAATAAGATAGTCTGCCTTTGTGTCAGCCTAATTGCTGCTTTTCCTTCTTTTGATTTTTTGTGCACTGCACATTGAGAAAAGTGACTGATGAATCTATCCTAGATGGAGAAGAATTTATTTTCCTTCTTAGAGCAGTTTCTCAGGATGAAATGTATTTATGTTTACAACCTTGTGTATTGTGAAGTCTGTGCATTTTCTAACAGATTACACACATCCCTTTGGGATTACAATCTGCCGGCCCCATAGCTACACAGCAGCACCTGCACCAGTCACCCTCTGTGTCCGGAGAAACTATCCCAGATCCTTAGGCTAGTCCTGCATCTGATACAATGTCAGAATCCTAGGAAGATGGTGTCTGATACATCAGTCCCTAAGTTGAGGATGAGAAGATGCCTTTAATTTAAAACAATCCAAGGGGACCTGAATGCTTTCATTTTCCAAATGCCTTTTTTGGAATCAAATTTTTTGTTTTCAGAGGCCTTAGAAAACAGAGAGACCTGAATCTCACGTACCTTCGATTGTAACACAAACTTTTTGAAAGCTCTACTTTAACAAACCACTTCCAACACCTCTGTTGCTCCAAGGGACATCTCAACTGAGATACGCAGCTGCCTTGGCTTTGGTTTTCTAAATTTACAAATTTACCAATCCAAAACAGAAGGAATTCTACAACTTAAACGCTCCCTGATTTTTTACTTAAGCTGTACAAATTTTTGGTTATAAAATGAAGTGTTTTCATATAATGAGTGTACATAAATATTTCATTGATGCAATTATCTTTGACATGAAATAATTCCACAGCATGACGAGTGCCTGAGAGAAGTGATAAATCTGCTTCCTCTCCCCAAGCGATTTCTTTTTTAAACAAACAAAATGTGTGTCTGAAGCGGTGGTGCTTGTGTGTACGTGTCTTTTTGTACCTGCCATTTCCTTCCCTGGAATGTGCACGTGACCCCTAGGAGTAAGTGGTAATCAGAGAGGAAAGCAGCGTTGATTTTTGCAGACAAGATGAAATAGACAAACGCTGTTTCAGCTGGAATTTCAAAACTCCCAGCAGTATGCTTAATTAAAAATGCATTTCAAATTCTGTGCTTTTGGCATATATAGGAAGAATTAGCCTATTGAACTTACACCTGTATTCTTAAAAACAAAACAAAAGAAAATGAAACAAAAAACTAAAATCTTGGCCTGGAGAGAAGGATGAACATGATATAAGTGGACCAAGAAAATCTTTATGACCTGTGAAGACTATAATTGTTGTCTGTGTATTTTTTACTTTAATCTGGGATGCAGAAAATTGTTATACCAATTTACCATCTGATAAAAGTGATATACCGTTGACGAAATGCTTTTTTGTGAAGCATTGGTGATTAAAATGTCTGAGGTCGTTTTTCTTTTTAGGTAAGTCTTCATTTTGAGAGCAAATCTATATACTACACCACATTTACAGATTTCCCACCTGTTTTGTTTGTATGATTCTTTGGCCATACCCCCTCCCCACCAGTTTTACCTCTCCCCCTCTCCCCATCCCCCCCTTCTTACATGTTTGTCACCATCCTTTGTGTAGATTCTAAACCTGTGTCTGTGGTCCCTGCTCCTTCTGAGTTTCTGAGAGAACACAATGCCATCATCAATATCTATAATATTTTTTCTGTAGTGAGGAACAGAAGAAACTGCCAGGCTTGGTGGCAATGGTAAACAGAAATTTGAGATGATTTAATTGGTGTTGTAGGGTGTGTGTGTTGCGTGTATTTGTGTGTGTGTGTGTTCATTTCATGATAATGGCACCTAAGAGTTGTCCTTAAAAGAGACTGTGATGTCAGTGAAGAAATGACTGAGGATTTGATTTATCTGTACAAAGCTAAGTTAAGGATCGCTGATGATTCTTAAGAGATACTATCAGGCTTTGGTTTTTTATCCTATTTACAAGCTAATAATTTAGCCTATTATACAGTTTCACGCATGCTGGCAACCAACATGAGACTTTTGGGTCGGAGATAAAGGCTGTTACCGCTCACAGCACAGCAAACGGTGTGAGCATCATGTTTACGTAGCCTCCCATGCTCCCCAAATCCTGAGGAGGGTGATTCAAAGGGGCTCAGGTGGAGATTGTACACACTGAGTTTGTTTTGCAGCTGAGAAACCCTGAGCCGGGTGAATCTGCCTCTTGTATTGCAAGCCTGCTCTTTCCTGGATGGAGACATTACCTCATCTCTCAAGACTGTTCACTGCAAATATAACCCCATGCGGTAGTCCAGGCAGAGGGCATTCAGGGCTTAGTGTTCTTTGCAGGAACATTCAGGGGTCAGAGCCCATGGAAGAATGCCTTTCCTTAGGAGAGTCACTCAAGGTACTTTCATGTTTCATATTGATAATAACAATAACTGTCAAGTTACTGAACATCTCTGTGTGCAGGCACTGTGCACACACTTTACCTGGGTTAATTTTAACCCTTACCTCAACCCAATGCGGTGGCATGCTTGTTTTACAGATACAGCTGCCAATACTTCAAAGTTCAAACAGCATTGCCTGCTCTGACCACAGTTCTAAAGTCAGGCACTTTATTATTTTTGTTTGAGCTTTTTGTATGTCCCCTTCATGGTTCTTATAATAATGTTATTTTATTTTAATTTTTATTCCTCTTTTTCCACCAGTGGACTGAAAGCTCTTCAAATTCAAGGACTTTATTTTATTCGTCTCTGTTTTCCCAACAGCTAAATTAGTGCCTGGTGGTATGAGGCAGGCATGCAGTAAATGTTTAGGAAGCATGTCTGTTTTGCACCCCAGTGTTTTCTCAGTGTTTTAACAAAAGTACCTATGACCTAGTAGGTGCACACAAAATACTTATTGAATGAATACATAAATGAATGAATGAACTTATCCAGGTCCTGAGTAATGGAGCCAGGACTTGAACTGAGGTCCCTCTGGCTCCTAAGCCTTGTGCTGAACTATTAAGTATTCTCTGCCCTTCTCAGTTATTGGTAGAATCAGCCCAGTGCTCAAAAATTGTTGGGGCTTAGGCTTCTGTCTGACTTGTTTTAGTAGTTCCCACAGGGTAGATAACCAGGGTTATATTGGAAGGCACTTAGTAATGAAAGAATTTTTTCTTTTCTTTTTTTTTCAATCTCTCTTCCAGCTTGATAGGGGGAAAACAATGGTTACCTCCCAGTATCTGAAAGAACCATTTTTACTTCAATACAAGGCTCTCTTTCCAGAGCTCCCTGTGGGTGACAGCACAGAGGGTTTGACCAAGAATGTTGAGTTTCTTCCCGGGCTAGTTTCCATGGTGATGGCTGCAGCTTTGCTAAGGCTGGTATGGCAGGGAGAGGAAGCAGAAGACAGGGTGATGTTGCGTCACTCAAGCAACCAGAATCTTTTATGCCCACAAACAGCAGGGTCTGCTGCAAATGACAAAGGACAGAAATGGTTCATGAGTAGAGGGAATGGGCCCTGGAAAGCTGCTCTCTCTTTAGGACTTTCTGTCTTTATTGCATTTTGAAAGATTAGCTTGTCTTTGGGTCAAAACTGAACAGTAAAATTCCTTTCCTAGCTATGACTTTCCTGAATGAATATTTAATTGGAGAGCCCACCAGTGAGAGAATAAAGGTAGAGTGATGGTCACCTGCTAAGATTTGCAGAGACATTCCAATACATTTAGGGACAAGATTTGTAGAAATATCCTGGAAAGTGTTTTATTGAGCAAATATTTATAGAGTGCTGTTCAGATCGTCTGTTGCTGCGTAACAGATCACCCCAAAACATAGTGATTTAAAACAGTTTCTTTGGGAGGCTGTGGCAGGTGGGTTCCTTGAGGCCAGGAGTTCAAGACCAGGCTGGCCAACATGGCAAAAACCTCATCTCTACTGAAAATGCAAAAATTAGCTAGGCATGGTAGTGTGCATCTGTGGTCCCAGCTACTCAGGAGGCTGAGGCATGAGACTCGTTTCAACCTGGGGGCGGAGGTTGTAGTGAGCCAAGATCACACCACTGCACTCCAATCTGGGTGTCAGAGTGAGACTCTGTCTCAGAAACAACAACAACAAAAGCAAACCACAATTTTACTATTATCACTCATGGCTTCATTTTTTCTTGCTTGGGGTCTCTCATGTGGCTGCAGCCAGATGGTAGCTGCAGCTGGATTCCTCTCAAAGGATTCCTGCCTCACATGTCTGGCAGTTGTTGCTGGCATTGTTGGGGACTGGCTGTGAGGACCGTCAGCCAGAACCTACACATGGCTTCCCTGTGTGGCCCCGTTTCCTCAGAGCATGGTGGGTGGACGTCAAGACTGAGTATTTAAGAGAGAGGAACTAAAGTCTCTTAACCCTTTGACCTGGAAACTGGCAAAAATCACTTCTGTCATACTCTGTGGGTCAAGTCTAAGAGCCCAAATTAAAGAAGAGGGCACATGGACCCTACCTTTCAATGGGAGGAGTGTCACAGAATTTTTAGGCTGTGTTTTTAAACCTTCACAAGAGCCAACCATTTGCTAGGCACTTTGTAGAAACACCCTCTCTTTCTGTCCTCATGGAGTTTTTAGGCTGGGAGATAGATACCAATCCAAAATCACACAAATCAAAGATAAATTGCAATGTGGTAAGGGTCTTGAAGGAGACATGATCATAGAGTCTACAATATGGGGATTGTATTCATTTGCTGGGGCTGTCATAACAAGGTGGCTTAAATGATGGGCTTTGTTTTCTCTCAGTTCTGGAGGCTGGAAGTCCTAGATCAAGGTGTCAGTAGGTTTGGTTTCTTCTGAGACCTTGCTCCTTGGCTGACAGACTCCTGCTGTTGTACCTCAGTGTCTTCACGTGGTCTTTCTGTTGTATACATGCTCATTCTTGTCCTAACCTCCTCTTTTTCTCAGCACACAAATCAAATTGGGTTAGGGCACACCCATATGACTTCATTTTGCCTTAACAACCTCTTTAAAGGCCCTATGTAAATACATCCACATTCTGAGGTACTGGGGGTTAGGATGTCAGCATATGAATTTTTGGGGTGGACAACACTAAGCTCATAGCAGGGAATTGCCTGAAGATTTTTTTGCAGGGTTTTTTTTTTTTTTTCCTGTAGTTATATCTTGTTATGAATATAAACTCAACTTTTGGAGTTTCAAATTATGTGGACTACTCTGTTTTTAGATATTGTTTAATTATCTAAAACCTTTTTACATAAGAATAAAACATTTACATAGTTCCAAAGTAAACTCTATTCGAAGAAGTCTAGCTTCCAAACTTCAACTTCATTTCCTCTGGATGCCCTTATCTGTTTGACCTTGGCATAATAGAGTTTATAGTAATTGTTTCTAACTAGTAATTATTTCAACCCTTCCAGACTGCAGGCTTCATGAAGGCAGAAAATTCTATTTTCTTGTTCGTAGCATCATCCATAAAAAGCTAGCACTGTACCTAGAACACACTTGGCATTAGGTGACTAGTTGTTGAATGAACATGTAGCATTGGAGTTTAAGGTATAAACTGGAACCAGTAGATTTGGGAATCAGCTTCATAGACACTATGAAAATGGATAAGACCATCTAGTGGGATGAGTATAAAAAGAAAAGGCAAACAGTTGAAGGTCTAGATTTAGGGGACAGAGCAAGGAAAGTATGCAGAGAGAAAAAGGAACAGTAGGAGAATTGGTAGGAAAGTGGGAGAAAGTCTGTACCGATGGGCATTGGGAAAGAGTATATTCAAAATGGACCCTTAGTCAAGAAGGGCATGATTGAAAACTGCTAACTGGACACTGGAAGACATTGGTTCAAGTTTTGCTTCTACCTTGATTTGTTGTGTGACCTGGGAGAAATTAGTCTCAGAAAATCAGTTTCTTCATGTGTGAAATGAGAATCATTGTATTTATCTGCATTGTCTATCTTGTAGAGTATATGAGCTTCAGTAGAGATAATGATGTTAATTCAAATCTAGAAACTTGTAAGCGCTTTAGAAATGTAAGGTTAATAAGTGATTCACCAAATAAAGAATCTTTTAAACTTACCTAGTTTAAGCTTGTCTTTTCACTGATAACTTGTCTCCCTTCTATTTTGCCTTGTTATAGTATTTTGCTTTTAAAAACCATTCCTACAAAGGCTTGTGAAGGTTTCTCATAACTACTACTCTTAGCATAGAGTTAGTAGCTACTACTAACTCTTAGCATAGAGTTAGTCTTAGCATAGACTAACTCTATGCTAAGAGTTAGTAGTAGCTACTAACTCTATGCTAAGAGTAGTAGTAGTTACTCTCAAGTAAGTAGACTTGAGAGTTAGTCTACTCAAGGTAGTCTACACAAGACAACTTTCAGAATTCAAAAACTTAGGCTTTTTGTGCCACATTTCACTATTTGCTCACCAGGTCAGCTTTTTGGAGGAGCTTTGGTTACAAGGTCACTGGTTTTGGATGCAGGGTTTCTCATAACTTAATTCATGCCAGATACTTCTAGGCAAGAGGGTATCAATCTTGATTTGATTTACACGAGTTATAGTTTATGTTTTGATTAATATAGAGGCTAGTTCTGTAAGTCAATTAGAGCTACTCAAATTCTTTTCAAATTGCTTAACAAAAGCATATCTTCAAGTTTTCATCTGTCAAATGCAAAGTGAAATGAGCACTCTTCTCATATTCTGATGAAGGTGATGAAATTGGGTGTCAGTGTGCTTAAAAACATCTCTAATGGATAAGGTATGGAAAGACTGATCCAAAGTGCATCTGGTCTTGCTAGAGGCTCATGTTGGCAAAGAAATGCTGTTAAGACCACTGACGTTTCCTGTTGTCTCTAATTTTATATCTTCACTTTCCCAAAACTCACCTATGATGTTCCTAAACGAGGTTTAAATATTTTGTCCTCCAATCTTGCCCTTTCAGTGTCTCTCAAAGATGAAGAGAGACCTCTGAAGTATTAATAGAGGTGGGTGAGTCAGCTCACTTTTAATGACAGAGACTTGACAAAAGACAGCTTCAAAGATACGTTTTCTTAAATCTTTTGAAGACTCTGTAATCCAGTGTGCTAAGCATTGGGCTGGAAAAAAAAGAGATAGCGGGTTTTCATTTCTGGCATGCCACTTGACTGCCCTTGCTTTGGAGATTGGTTTAAGAAATGTGTTGAGCTGCACATTTTCTCCTTGCCCCTTTTCATTACTTGTAAAAAACCAAGAGAGAGTGATGTGAATGCTGAGCACATTTATGTCACCAAAAGAGAACGGCGATGTAGTGTATATACATATTCATATTTACTTGAAAATCACTGACTAGCTTTAAGCATAATTTCTATTATACCAAAGCCGGACTGTGCAGGCTTGTCCCTCTTCTGAGGTCCACGTAAATTAGAACCCTTATAAAACCTCTGTTAACCCTTACAAAACCTCAGGTTTGCCCCTCTAAGGCCACAGAATTTGTGAGGCTTTGGGAGATGGGTGATAGAGTTGGAAATTACTCCTTCCTGCTTGGGTGGATTTACCATTTTTCCTTTTTCCTCATGTCCATCACTTACCCAGATGTCCTGGAATTTGGTGAAGAAGAAGAAGAAGAAAGAAGGGAAGGGTTGATTGAGAAGAATGGCAAGGTCTCTCTGGAAGCCACCAGAGGAAATATAATGCTAGCTCTTGTTTGTTCTTTCTCTGTCCTTCCCCGTTTTCTTTCTCTCTTCTTACTTCCTTTGCTTTTTTCTCTCCTCCCATCCTTCTCCTCTTCTTCCCTCCCTTTCTCTTTCTCACTTTTTCATCCTTCCTTTTTTCTCTCCTCCCCACCACCAAGAACCCACTTGCCCACCTGACTGCCCCTGAAAGAAATAATTGAGCACTTTCTCCCAAGTTTCAAAAGAAAAAGATATTCTGAGTTAAGTGAGGCAGTGGCATCTCCCAGCCCATCTCTGCTTCTTCATTTCTGAGGGGTCTGTCACCTCCATCAGTGAAGTAAGCACTGGTTGCTCCTCTGAGCCTATTCTCTTTCTTCAGGCACAGAAGAGCTTCTCACTGGTAACTATAAGAGGATACTTATCTGAGTGAAAGGTGACCCTCCTCTTCTCTTGGCCTTTACCACCATCTCTTTACTCTTTTAACAATTCAATTCCATATTTAAATGCCATTGATTTTTTTAAAAGGAGAGAAAAGCCAGGTTGAGTCCTGTCTGTAAATCATTGTGCTGTCTTGAACCCGGTTTTGTCAGGTTGATTCTAAAGATTATTCCTCAACTCCAGGAAGTGGGTTATACTTAGAGGGGTGATTTATAGCGGTAAATAGGTCATATGTAGAACTATGTCCAATTCCATACTCTTTGATGATGAGATGCTTTTTAATGTGCAGATATTGATACTTTATCCAGTAACGTCTCACTCTCTCTGCCAGTTTTATATTCTTCCCACAGTTACAGCCCCAGGTTGGATTGGCATGGCCATGACTTTGGATTTTTAGCGACCTCCTAATTTTATTGGCTTGCTTTCCTGTGGTTCACCTGTCAATATAGTTTAAAGGATTTACTGAGGAGGAAACTTGAGAGGGAGTGTGAAATCCATGGTTGGTGAAATACCTTGTTTTCCTTGTAGCTTAATAATTATCTTTTATGTAGGGATTCTTTTGCCAT
>NW_016107871.1:580677-594359 GCF_001604975.1 Cebus imitator
TGTGCAGTGACCCCATCATGGTTACTATAACCTAAATCTCCCAGGTTTAAGCGATCCTCCTACCTCAGCCTCCCAAGTAGCTGGGCCTGCAGGCATGTACAGCCATGCCTGGCTATTTTAATTTTTTTTTTTTTTAAAGAGACAGTGTCCTATTGTGTTGCCCAGGATGGTCTCAAACTACTGGGCTGAAACAGTCGCCTGCCTTGGCCTCCCAAAGTGTTGGGATTACAGGCATGAGCCACCATGCACTTTTGCCACCTCAATTGCATAGTTTGATTCTTGACAAAGTGCTTCTATGTGGTATAGCATCAACCTTGAAACATGAGTCATTAAATATTTAATTTGAAAGTATGAAATGACAGATTCACTTTTTAGGTTACACTTGAGCCCTGCCAATCGGCATTGAAGAGAATTTGCCTATATCTACAGTTCGGTCAGACTTTGGGAATAGAAATTTATACAACATCTACAGTAACTATGGCAAACACATTTGTGTTTGATCAACGAGCTGTCATTCCCTGAAATCTTTTGCCAAGTCTTTAGTTTATCCTACTGCCAATGCCGAGACAGTGGTTCACTTGAAATGATAAATGAAACCCACAGGTGGTTTTGGTACAGACATTTTTTGTTTACGTCTTGTGAGATGGAATTATAGGAGTAGGATTTAAAGCAAATTGAGCATCCTGAATAAAGGCTTTCAGTGTCTTCCTGTTGCAATTAACATAATATGCTGAAACTTATTACCATGGCTAAGAGAGTCCTGTGGTCCCCGGTTCCTGTTTGCCTTTTCATTTCCATCCCATACTGTTCCCTCCACCCACCCACCCATCCATTATGTTGTAGTCAACAGGAAGGCAGTGATGCTGTCAGACTTGCTTTGTCTCAGGACATTTGCATTTCCATTTCCCCTTAACATCTTGTTCCCTTTTCCTCCCCTGCCTGGATCCTCCTCATCTTTCACCCCTCTCCTGGATATTCTGGACTTGTAATACCTCAAGCCTTCCTCTGTCCTTATTTGGCACAGTCTGTTGTGATGCTATTTGCCAGCTCATTGAGAGAGAGGACTTTGGCTCATTTTTGACAGTTTTCCATTCAGAGCACTGTGCTTGGCACCCGGAGGCACTTGGTGCACATTTGTTAAGTCAGTGAATGGAGATTGGGTAATTTCAGGGAAGGCAGAGGCTATGGTATGGCGCCTTAGTTTTTCTGGAATAGTTGCTAAATATTCTGGGAGGCTTTTAAGAGTTCCGCTCACATTTAGCTCATTCATGTCAACAGTTGCCATGGTTGCTATTTCAGAGCATTTTAAAACATAAATTTTGGTCCTGTTAGACGAAGCATCAATTTGATAAAGATTATTTTGTTTTCAATCCCATTTGCAAAGCAAAGTGAAATTTAAACTGGCCTGTGTACCATTTATCAGTGGTTTTCCTGACAAAATGTAGCAAAAGTGCTAATGTTTTCATTACATTGATTAGAAAAAATATTAATTGGAGAACTTTTTAAACAGCCCAGTTTGCTGAGCTGTTTAATAGAAAGTGCTGAAAGGCATAGTCTCACAAATATAGCCAGTTTATACTTTAGAGAAGGATTTGTTACCCTTTGACTCAGAACTGGTTTATGACATACTACATTTCATCTACAGAAATACATTGCAGATAAGGAAATATATCTTCACCATAAGAATTTCTTTTGCCAATCAATGAGAACATCAGTGTTAACACTCCATTTAATTCTCTGTTGAGAGGAAGGATTAACCCCAAACTTATACATTAACTGTCTGAACAAGAGACTTAGAAGTTTGTTTCACATTAGTGAGCTCAAATTTTTATAGTCATTTGATTTTGAAATTCCTTTTCCAAACTTAGTCTTTGGAATGGGACACATTAATGTCTAATCATCTAGGGGTATGTGAAGATGTCCAAGATCTATTATGACTTAGCTTTTAAGAATTATTCAAAGCCATAAATTAGGGATTCTGCAACTGAATAGGATAGTCAAGGCTGATCACCCTGTGAATAAAGAAGCATTACCATCAGAGGTTGTTTAGACTGACTTGCACCTTGTACAATTTCTTTTTGTACAAATCGGGGTAAAATTCACATAACACAAACATAACCATTTTAAAATATACAATTCAGTGAACGCTCACAGTTGCTTTTTAAGGGATAATGTATTGTTGGTATTGCTCCTCTTGAGGGCTTACTAAGGTACTCTGTATTTAATTAGGATCTTAGCAAATACCAAAAGCATATCATAGCTGGCCTTGGTGTGCCACTGAATGCTAACCACTTTGTGAAATTTTCTAGGGCAGAGAAACTACTCAGTTAAGCTAACACACTCTAAAAACATTAAATTACTTAAAATAGCACTTTGTTATCCAAATGTAAGCTTAGAAATTGTTTTTTTTCTTACTTCAAATAGACCTTGATAAGAACATAGCTTGACTTAAAACCATGACAATGAGAGTTTTTGTAATATCTTGTGAAATTCTCTGCATCTCTGTCCTATCTAGTATTTGTATGAAAGTAATATAAGATGAATTGTAACTGATCCTTAACCTCAGCAAAGGTCTCTAGAAATTCAGCCAGGCAGAGCCATTTTTAATTGGTTGGGGATTTGGGGAAACCACTGAGGAGTTTGTGCAGTAGTAGAAAGCCGTGTCCTGAGTCTGGAAGGAAAATAGAGATTATTGGGAAGGGTAGGTAAATATGAGAAGTGCATATCTACTGCAAAATGGGATGAAATGGGGTCTAGAGGATGACTGAAAAGGAGGAGATAGATTTAGCTTGCCATTGAGGCGCATTTCTAAAGTGTTAGCTACTTGTGCCTTTTTTTTAAAAAAATGAATTTTTATGTCGTTATGTACTTGAATGCACAGAAATTTTCAGGAACTGATTAAAATGATTGTTGAAAAGAAAATTGAAGTGACTACCATAGCATTCCTAAATTAAAAAAAAAAAAAAAAACACATAAGCCCCATTGACTCTTTTTTCAAATGTGCAAGTTCTTGGTGCCAAGTCAGATGAGGAAGAAAACTTCTAATTCAAAATAAACTCTCTGGACAGAGATAATAGGGAAAGAGAAGATCGGGGGCAGGAGAAACCTGGCAAGTGGTAATGTCTAGAAACCCCGAGGAAGCATGGGGAAAGGAGGCAATCTAGGACAGCCAGGCCGATTTGAGCTTCCCACTGGAAAGGGTAGATGCTCCCTCCTGGCATGGCAGCCAAGTTGACACCTGGCAGCAACTGTGTCTAAGAACATTGGAATGAGTTGAAGCTTGGAAACAAACTGCAAGTGAGGTGTCTCCTAAGGAGGACAGTGCTCTGTTCAGTGCTGGGGAAAACTAAGCCTGTTTGTGTTGGTGAACTAAAATGTAGAAGAAATGAGGCAGAACAGATAGCCAGCTGGACTTGGAGGATGTTGTGGGATGGTGTTTTCCTATGAGGATTAGTAAAAGTGAATAGTGGATTAGTGATGCCCTGCCTTCTTTCCCCTCTTCTCACCCTCCTGTGCTAGGAGTTACTTCATTAACTGAGAACCTTAAGAAGCAAAGTAAGCAATGAAAAATGTTGTTCAGGTTGTACCAGCTTCCCAAAAACTCACTGAGTCCTAAGCAAGTGATTTCTTGAAACAACTTTAAGCCCATCCGTGTCAAAGAAATCCCTAGTTAACAGTGCAGTTAACAACTCCCAGGGTTAGTGGGAGGTTAGGTAACATTTTATTGACATCCTCATTGCTATTACTAATCTAGAACTCGTTTTCCTGAGGTTCATTTACCCAAGCAAGTCAGTACAATGGCTCCCTCCCTCCCACTCTTCCACAGGCATCCCTGTCAATGAGGCAGAGGCGTTTGGGCACACTGGGAAGCCTGTGTATATTTGGTGTCATCTAAACTATAAATTAGCCTGCCATTTTCTATCAGTGTGACCTTAGGTAAGTTTTGCTCATTTTGAGTCTGAGATGCCTGCAAGATATCCAAGTAGCAGTGTCCAAGAGGCAATTGGATATCTGGGAGGAGTACAGGAGGAAAGGTCCCGGCTGGAAGATGCATCAGCAGAGAAAGAGTAATTGAAGCCTTGGGCTTGGATAGAATCACCTAAGGGCAGTGCATCTAATGAAATGAGAAAGGACACCTGAAGTATATTTAAATAGTCTTAGACAAGTTTTTTATTGGGTCTTTATTCTAATCAGGGAGAAAAGTTGTCCAGGGCAGTCTTGCTAGCATTTGAATAGGTAATAGACTGGCCAGTCATGGGTCCTCACTCACACCCTACTCTTGTGTCTAGCAGATGCCCTCGTGGTGTTCATTACTCTAGTTAAACTCACTCGACATTGGAGCAGTTGTCAGATTTGCTCATCTTCTGGTTCAGTAGTCAGGAAGCATGAATAGCAGCAAAAACCGAAAGCCAGCCACCCCCTGCCAAAACAGTAGGGAGATGTGCATCATGCCTTGAAGGCCAAATAAGGCAGATTGTCAAGTGCAGCATGGCACTCCTGAACGTGAAGGGTGGGCTGTCTCTCCCAGCCCGTCCTCTCAGTGTCTGTGCTCCAGATCCTGCTTGCAAGTATTCTATGAAGCCAGGTACCTTCTATCATTCTCAGCAGGAGGTAGTCCTGCATCTCAGAGATCTAAGGAAGACAGTTTCTCACTGCCATATGCTGAGCCCAAGCTTTTGGGAGTGGAAATAAAAAGGAGGAGCTGCTTATTTATTTGATAAGTGTGCATTAAGGCTTTAAATATATCCTGGTTGCCAAGATGGACAAGGTCCCTGCTTTCAAGGAGTTCAGATCCTGAAGGAGATAAGTAAGTAAATAAAGTAAGTACCAGTGGTTGTATTACATACACAGGTGGTGTGGCAGAAAATAATCAGGTTATCTTCTTTAGCTAGGGAAGGCCTCTCAGAGAAGGGGACTTTCAGGCTGAGCCCTGAAGGATGCAAAGGCCTGAAGAAGAGTCAAGAGCATTTAAAGAACAAGCAAAAAGGCCAAGGCAGGAGAGACGTGGTAATTAATTCTAGGAAGTGAGAGGAGGCTAGCAAGACTAGTTAATAGCTTCTGGCCTGGATTCTGCATGTATATTGTAAAATTTACACCTTACTGCCATGTGTGTCACCTCTGCCATGTGAGAGATGTCTCCTGGGGTAGCATGCACATGGTTCTATGATAAATTACGACATTGACCCTAAAGGTTATGGCAGTATTGTGTTCCACTGTGGAAACTCTTTTTGCCTAATGACTACGTCCAAGAGGTGGTTTGTTGTGTTTGTGCGTTGATTTCAAAAGAAGCAGGTTGGCTAAAGATCGCCTGTAACTAGGCTGAGGCCTTATAAACTGACACTTAAAAAATATATGTATATAAATTCCTCTTGACGTTTGGATATAATGCTGCTATTATAGGGGACCAGCGAGCTTGCTCGTAAACATAGGTACGGAATACTGATCAGAAACCTTCAGATTTGTCATCTCCAGTAGAGCAAATATTCCATCCAGAGTGCTGAGCCAAGGGGATAGATTTCCTAAGGGCCACATCCTAGGGAGAGGAAAAAAAAAAAAATAACAAGCATTGGGAAATATATGCAGGCATTGTATGGGATTTGCATATAATTTGCATAACGCTTGATAAGCTGAAATCTGTTCTCAGAAAATGTTCAAATTAAAATTTTATCACGGCTACCAGCACAGCCATTTCTTACTATTTTCCCCTCTATTTTATTCTTTTGCTCGTATTGGCTGTCTCTGATTCATATATCTTTTTGTTAGAAATGTACAGCTGTGAATCTCAGCATCAAGGAAGAAAAAAGGGAAAAATCGGAGTCCACCAGAGACCATTTCTTGGCAAATGAAGTTCTTATTCAAGCCCTTCCTAGTCACATTTTTCTCAGTCCTATACTAAAAGTGCCTTTATATGGGCTCTTTTGGAAGCTCAAGGGAGCCATATGTGTGATAGGAAAAAAAAAGTGAACCTTGCATTAAAAGCTACTTGGGGCCAGGTGCGGTGGCTCACAACTGTAATCCCAGCACTTCGGAAAGTTGAGGCAGGCAGATCTCTTGAGGTCAGGAGATTGAGACCAGCCTGGACAACATGGCAAAACCTCATCTCTATTAAAAATACAAAAATTAGCTGGGTGTGGTGGTGCATGTCTGTAATCCCAGCTACTCGGGAGGCTGAAGCAGGAGAATCACTTGAACCTGGGAGGGAAGGTTGCAGTGAGCCAAGATCGTGCCATTGCACTCTAGCCTAGGTGACAAGAGTGAGACTCTGTCTCAAAAAAAAAAAAAATTTTTTTTTTTTAAAAGCTGCTTGGAATCATGTTTGAGCTTTTCTCTTATGAATTGTGCAATTTTAGATAATCTATTGGTACCTCAATTTTTTTCATTAAACTTGGAGATACATGAAAACCTCATGGAGCTATAGTGAAAATTAAATAATATGTGAATAACACTTAGTGCAGGCCAGCAATGAATATTGGTAAACCTCTTTTTAGAAACTGCCCTTAAGCCATATTTTGGGCTTAATTTTTGTGTCTCCACATTGGTAATGAGCCCTTTGATGGCGGCCCCAGTGTGTTAAGAAAGGGCTGTTGAATAAGTGATTTGGGGATCCCAGCCCTCCTGTTCTAAAGGATTGGAGGGGGTAAGGAGTATTTTGGTGACCTGAAGAGCTGTGCTTTCTCTTATAAATACTCACATTTGCACTTAATATTTAATTAACACATGCATCAACTTATTAGAAGCAATTAAAGAAACAGCTTCAAGTAAAGACGGTTGGTGAAATTTTTGGATGTGAGGCTTTTAGAGATTTATGTTTTCTATCCTTCAAGGGTTTCTTATACGATGTGCTATAGTCATTTTGTAATTTGTTGATCCCTACTAATTATCAGAACTGTTACCTTAAAAAAAAATCACAACAATAGGATGAAATCAGATGTGGTTGTTCAGTTTTATTTATAAGTAGATTCAGGGCAGCTGTGGAATACAAAGCTTGATTTTAGGAAAATATTTACAACATTAGATCAATTCATGTATGATTACTATTCAAAATTATAATTTGGTTAAATGATAGTATGAAATTTGCTATTTATTACTTAGGGGCTATCTTAACCATCTTACAAGTAATGTCATATTTGTAATGTACAAACAAAAATATCAGAATTGTACATAGTTAAAAATCAGTTTCTAAATCTCACGTTTTTCTTCAGGGGAGTAGTTTTCAAACTGGAGTGTGCTTTGGAGGGTTAGTGAAAACAAAGATTTCTGGGGCCCTACCTTCAGAGTTTTTGATTCAGTAGGTCTGAGACAAGGCCTAAGAATCTGTGTTTCTAGCAAGTGCTTGGGGCTTCTGATGCTGAGTCTGGGGATCACATTATGAGAACCGTTGCTTTAGGGAAAATTTATAAGGGTTTGGCTTTTCCCCTATTCTTGTTTCTTTATTATATGTATGTTATGGTGAGATAATTAATTTTTATTGAAAATCCAAATGTGTATTTTTATTTTTATTTTTTTTTTTGCCACAAATATTAGGAAATTCATTAGGAAATTATGTTTCTGGTATCTGGCAGGAGGGAAACAAAACATGAAGCTCATGGACATGTATTTTTATGGGCAGTTAAGCTGTTCTTTAGATGAAAATGGCTTTTATCATTTTAATTGTAAGTGTGGATACATTTATTTATTCATTCAACAAATATTTACTGGGGACTCCTTATGTATCAAGTACTGTTCTGTTAGAGATGCTCCGTGAATATAAAGTATACAATTCTTCTAATGGAGTTTAGGTATAGATGGGGGCTACAAAGGGTGAATAGAAGAAACATATTGTCAAAAAAATGTATCTTAAGTGGAAGGTGTTATAAAGAAGACTAAAGCTGGATGAAATGGTAGAAAGTGATGGAGACGGAGGATTTCTTTACATAGAGTGAGCAGGGACAGCCTCCTTGATAAAGTGAGAGTTAAATAGGTACCTGCAGAAATTTATGGGATGAGAATGTTTCTGATGGAGGAAGATGCTTCTAAGATAGGCAGGAATGAGCTCACTGTATTTGAAGACTAGCAAAGATGCCAGTCAAGCTGGAACCCCTTTAGTGGGAAGGGAAATGGATGATGACTGGCCATTGGATTTTATCTTAAGAGGAAAGAGGAGCTGTTAGACTGTTTTGAGAAGTGCTGTGATAGTATCTACCTTACCTTTGGGAGGGTCATTCTTGCTGCCTGTGGAGGGTAGCAACCAGGAAAGCATCATAGGTGATGTACGATGAGTAAAGAGTGAGTAAAGCACTCATATTGGTGGCTACGCTCACGGCATACATCACAAATCAACCCCAGAGGCCTTTCCCGGTGACCTGGATGTTGACTGGGACAACTTCCCAACACTCCCTGCAACTGGAACTGAGGACCCTTGGGATCTGCACAGTAAATGAAATATTTTTTTTTCTTTTCCAATAATTCAAATATCTTTTTTTTTTTTTTTCCACAGAATCTTGGTCTGTTGCCCGGCTGGAGTACAGTGGCATGATCTTGGCTCACTGCAACCTCTGCCTCCTGGGTTCAGGTGATTCTCCTGCCTCAGCCTCCTGAGGAGCTGGGACTACAGGCGCCCGCCACCACGCCTGGCTAATTTTTTTACTTTTAGTAGAGACAGGATTTCACCATATTGACCAGGCTGGTCTTGAACTCCTGACTTTGTGATCTGTCCCCTTCGACCTCCCAAAGTGCTGGGATTACAGGCATGAGCCACCATGCCCGGCCCAATTCAAATATTAAATGGCTTTCCATTGCCTTATCTCTCCTTAAAAGAGGTCGAGGCATCTACTGTAGATTCATTCATCCTTCAACAGTACCTATTGAGCTTAAAAAGAATAAGTCCATGAATGAATGAACTTGATAATTTCAGATTATATGTTCTGGGAAGTAAAAGGATGTGATTAAGACCTGGAAAATAAGGAATTGGCCCTTTCAAGAACAGGGGACGGGAAGTCTAAGCAGAGGGAGTAAGTACAAGGCCCAAGGTCCCTGCTGCTAGGAGGACTGAAGGGGAGGATATCCAGGACCACCTTCTGTTTTCGTTTGGTTCACATGTCTCCCTATTGTCTGCTTCCATAAAGTGAGCTCTGCAAGTCTTAGCTCCGTGGGACAAGATGGGCAACATCTGCATTATTTAATGGGGATGATGCCTAAATCAGGCCTGAACTTTGTCCCAACAGTCTCCCACCTAAAATACATCTCTTCTCCTGTACTCATTTTATCATTTTTGTTTCTTCCTTGAATTCAGTTATTTCTGACCCTCTTTTTCACCTCATCAGTTATCTCTATTGAAGTGAATTGTTCAGGGGAATAGAAGAGAATGGATTTCACTTGGCATTTGTATATTAATAAGATTATTAATTTGGGGACCTTCTTCCCTTTCCTGCCTGCTTAATTTTTGGTAATAAATGCCCATCTAATTTACTAAATAATCCCTTGAGCACGAGCAGCCTTATATACAAAAGAAATTTCACATTTTGTACCTGAATGTGGTAGTGGCTAATACATACACACAAAAAATGCAATTCAGTAGGAAAAATAAAATATAGAGAAAACCAATTATCTCAGCCCATTCAAAGAGCCAGCCAGGTAGTGAGTAGTAATTGCAGTATTTTATTATGGGAGTCTTTTGTTGTAATTAATAGATTTCTGCCTTTTAGTACATTTGTTTTATTATGCATTAGAGGACCTTGCTTTGAGCAGTGCAGCTCAGGGGTTAGTCACAGGAGTATGAGTTAGGGGGAAATATCTGGTTACCTGCTGTTTGCAGCATATTGTAGCTATTTCCAGGTATGGCTGGAGATGAGCTGGAGGCTCAGCCAGAATCAACTGTTGGTGCTGCCAGAACTGTCCTGATTAAGTCCTTTTTGTTCTCTGACCACTGAGGATGGCTTATTAAGGCTTGGTTTACTCATCTGAAAAATGGAGTTGATGAAATCTTCCTTAGAAGTTTGAATCCCAGGTAGTGGTGATGAGGACAGTTCGTATTTTTCTTAACACTTACTGCCTGCCAGGAGTATTCCAAAGCGCATCACGTACACCATTTCAGTCAGTCCCCACAATAGACAGGTGGGGTAGAATCTGTGCCTATAGATTAAACCATGGCATGGAAACCATGGTTTAAGTGATTTGCTCAAGGCACACTGCTTAGTGCAATGTATGATATGTATTAAGTGTTTATGTAAAAGTAATAATCACAGCTTCTATGGCTTAGATAGAACTTTTTTTTTAAGGAGTTTGAGTATATTACAGAAGTAGGAAGTCTGATTCTCAATGCCTTTTGTTTTCTGTTTGTTTAGTTTGTTATCTGACTCCATTTTACAGCCCAATTTTTATCATATTGATTTTCTGCTGATTAAAAAAAAAAAAACCTTATCTGTTTTTATCTTTTACTCATTGCTTTTTTGGTCCTCCGTTAAAAAAGTGTTCGGCACCAGGCATGGTGGTTTATGCCTGTAATTCCAGTACTTTTGGGGGCAGAGGTGGGTAGATCACCTGAGGTCCGGAGTTTGAGACCAGCTTGGCCAACATGGTGAAACCCCATCTCTACTAAAATTAAAAAATCAACCAGCATGATGGTATGCCCCTGGAATCCTAGCTGCTCAGGAGGCTGAGGCAGGAGAATCGCTTGAACCCATAAGGTAGAGCCGGCAGTGAGCCAAGATCATACCACTGCACTCCAGCCTGGGCGATAAAGCAAGACTCCATCTCCCCCCACCGGCTCCCGCAAAAAGGAAGAAAAGTTCTGAATATGGATGCCCTGTCAAAATTCAAGACCTGCTGGTCTTCTTAGATCGGGCCACCTTTGGTATCTTCAAAGAGGCTAACCTGTATTCCTCTTTGGTGAGAGGACAGTAGACATTTCAAATAAGGCATTAAAGCTCCTCCAGGAAATTATGTTGTGGACATTTCCCTCACTTCTTCAAGTTTCTGGTGTCTTTAGAATCTCACTTGGCTTTCTTAGAAACATGGCCAATTCTTGTGCTATATTTTATGCTCCAGTTGCCTTGGAACTTAGTTGTAGGCAATGTGGACCAGGGGCCATGTAGACCAGGGGCCAAGTCCTAGCTCTGCATTTAAAGGTTACATGATCTTAGGAAAGTTTTTCAGCCTTTTTGAGTTTTAGCCTCTGTCTTAGTCTGTTTTCTGTTGCTGTAACTGAATCCCTGAGACTGGGGAATTCATAAAGACAAGAAATTTATTATGCAGCCAGGTGCAGTGATTCATACCTGTAATCCTAGCACTTTGGAAGGCTGAGGCGGGAGGATTTCTCGAACATAGGCATTCAAGACAAGTCTTGGCAAAATAGGGAGACACCATCTATATAAAATTTTTTTAAAAAAATAAAAATAAACCAGGCGTGGTAGCTCATGTCTATGGTCCCAGCTACTCAAGAGGCTGAGGTGGGAAGATCACTTAAGCCCAGGAGGTCAAGGTTGTGAGCCAAGATTATGTCATTATAATCCAGTCTGGACAACACAGTGAGAACCTGTCTCAAAAAAAAGAAAGAAAAGAATTCTTACAAATCTGGAGGTTGGGAAGGCCAAGGTCTAGGGCCACATTTGATGAATACCTTCTTGCTTGTGAGGACTGTCTTGCAGGACAGGACATAACATGGCAAAGGGGCTCACAAGAGACAGCCAAATGGGTTTTATAACAGACTCAGTCTTGTGACAACTAATCCACTGCCTCCATAACTCATTCATTCATCCATCCATTCATTCATTCATTCATTCATGAGGACAGAGCCCTCATGACCCAATCAGTTGCCAGAAGTCCCACCTTTCAACACAGCTACACTGTGGGATAAGATTCCAATGTGTGAACCTTTGGGATACATTCAAACCAGAGCAGCCTCCTTATCGACAAAATGGGATTGGTGGTGTTGATGATATTGATGATGGCACTATATCACAGGGATATATGAATTGTATAAAACTATATAGGGTGAGTCAAGGCCACCATAGTCTTTTTGTGAGGGCCTTGGGGCTAGGGCTAGGACTTCAACATATGAGTTTGGTTGGTGGGGAGGCACAGTTTCACCCATAGCATGAGGGGAGGCTCTGTCCCCATCACCGAATACAGTTCGTAACCCAGAGTATGCCATCAGTAAATATCTGCTAAATGAATTAATTCATATGTGGAAATAGGCAAGAATGAATAAATGAATAAACGATATCTTTGTTGACCATTGAAACATTTAAAACATGGATTTGTATTGCATGTTCTAACATTGAGAGTTCTCAATGACGCTTATTCCTTGAGTTCTATGTTTGACTGTACCTAAGTTAGAACATCTGATCTAGGAATGTCCAGATCACATTTTTTTTAAAAAAAGTCTCATATACCTATACTTGTATACTTGATTCAGCTCAAGTAGCATTAGAGTCATGTAGTTAAATCACAAATACAGAATATTTAAATTTCAGCTCTGGAGTAATTAGCTCCAACTTGAATTTTGTTATGTTCTGAACTGCAGCACTTTTGATTTTGATTTAATAATGGTTATTTGGTTGCATAAAGCAGGATTTTAGCTTTTGTGAGAAGCTAATTAGGTTTAAGCACTTATTTTCCTGGAACTGGTTTAAACACTTATTTTCCTGGAATGATTTCAGTCCAGTTAGGCATACCTTTTTCTTCTTGCTCAGATGTAAACACAAGTACCCACTGCAGTCTCAAATATAAAATTGGTAAACGTACTATGATGCTGACAGTATAACTTCTGGAACTATATTATTTTGGGATATGCTGAGGTAGTGAGATTTAAATTCTGTTAGATTTGGAAATTCAAGGGTTTTACAGTTTTCTCAATACAGCAGTCAACTAGAGAGAACAATAATAGGAATTTGTTTAAGATGGAGCTGGTGGACCTTTGAGTTCAGTGTTCTCATGAACATAATGTTCTGCTTAAAGTTTACACTGGCTGAAGATAAATAAAAATAATATGATATAACAGATTTCTCAGCGAAGAACATTACAGAGCCCTTAATGTGTTAAGGTATTTAGATTGGTGCAAAAGTAATTGCATTTTTTGCTATTACTTTCATACATTTTGACTTTCCAAGAGGGGGCTGTAGTATGCAGACTTTGCCACATGCGTTTGCTCTAAAACCACTTTTTTCTTAAGGCACCAGTGTCCTAAGGAACACTCTCAGGATGGTCACTCTGGACAGTCTAAAATTAGGTACACATTTTGCTAGTTTGGTAAGTGGGGCATATTGATCAGCATTTCTTTTACTGCTGATGTATCATAGTATTATATCATGATATTTCATGGGCATCATTCCAAATATCAATTTTTAACATAGACTATTATAGTGGTTAAAATGTTGTAGATCTAGGCTGGGCGCAGTGGCTCACGCCTGTAATCTCAGCACTTTGGGAGGCTGAGGCACGGAAATCACTTGAGGTCAGGAGTTTGTGACCAGCCTGGCCAACATGGTGAAACCCCGTCACTACTTAAAAAAAAAAAGAAAAACAAAAACATAACAAATGAGCCAGGCATGGTGGTATGCACCTGTAGTCTCAGCCACTCAGGAGACTGAGGCCTGAGAATCACTTGAACCCAGGAGGTGGAGGATGTAAAGAACCGAGATTGTGACACTGCACTCCAGCCTGAGTGTCAGAGTAAGACCGTCTCAAAAAAGAAAAAACAAAAA
>NW_016107871.1:594381-638830 GCF_001604975.1 Cebus imitator
AAAAAAAAAAAAAAAAAAAAAAAAAAAAAAAAAAAAAGTCGTACATCTAGTGCTGTTTTTCAAAATTTAGCAATTTTTTTTAAAAAGCATTTAAAACATTTCTGTTAAGACTTTCTTTGAAAGTGTCAAAAAGACAACTCCAACTGGCTATAGCAGTAACAGTATAACAGTGTGTTAGGCGAGGGTTTTTAAGCTAAGAATGTGTCACCAGGACTCAGCCCTTCTCTGTCTCTTTGTTTTTCTCTTCCTCTGTATTCAGTTGATTCTTAAGGAATATATTTGACTGTGTAAGCAAATAGACTTCAGGTAGTTTACTCAACATTTGCAGTGGAAATTAAACCTTTATTTTCTATCCTTCCGACAAAGTGTCTGATTTAAATGTCATTGGCTGCTTTGGGCCCAGTGAGTCTTCCTTCCAATCCCTCCTATTGCTTGGTAGGTGAAGCTGGATTGTGTACAGCTCTTGTGCCAAGGAGTAGAGTCAACCTCAGTGAAACAACATATGCTGAGCCGGGGAAGGGGCATGAGATACAGATCCCCAGAAGAAAATAGAGGTGCTGTGGCCAGAAGCGCAGAAATGTAAGCCTAGCAGGTAAAAATGACAGGTATCTCATATACTTGCCCTTAGCTTGCTGGCTTGTGAAGAACCTTTTTTTCCTGAGTTGAATTAAAAAAAATTCAGTTAATTGACCTTCTATTTAGTTAAGCTGCAGCTAATTAGGTTAGTTAGATGACTAGGTGCTGATGGAGTGAGTAAATGGACACTTGGCACAAAAATAAAGTTAACAGGTCCTGACATTTCACTATGGGAAGCAACTGAGAGGGAGGATTTTAAGATGACTTTAAATATTCCAGACTATGTAACTGTAACCAGATCAGGAGTTTTCCTTGTCTATGGGCTTCTCTACCAGGGGGATGATGTGTCTTTTGTCTTGGTGTCACTGTGACCTGGCACATGGTTAATTCTGAAGGATATTTTATTATTGTAGAACTAGGAGATTGGGGTTTTTAATTTTTATTTACTTTGGATTATTAACTGAAATAGGGAGCAAAGGACAAAATGTTGATTTGGGAAAGAAGATGCTGAGTGTGAATTTGAAGGTGAAATGCATTTGAGCTACTGGTGGGACACTTTGGTAGAACTGGGCAGTTAGGAATATGGAATGCAGGTCTGTTTTATTGTATCCTGGGAAAATCCAATCTTATCTTTATTTTGGTTCAAAACAAAACTTTATCTGATAAAAGCAAAGGCACATTTCCTTGTGAGAGGCAGTAAGGTGGAATGCTTTATCAAATAAAAAGTGAACAGTGACTGTTCAAGGGAAGTGCTCCTGGAACATTTATTTTCTGTTGAAGACATTGATATCTGGGTTTCAGAGAGATTATGTGTTTCTAGATGTTTCCATTTGTGAGTGTCAAGTTGCATTAGGCACCACATCTTAGTGACCTAACATCTCAGTGAGGACAATTTGGGGCACAAAAATCATAGTCGAGGAAAATTTACATTTGCTTCTCTTGCAGTCTGTTTTTCCAGAGCTATTGATAGTGTAGAAAAAGAAAGGTACAGAGCTGGCAGTGTCGATAGTTTCTTACTAGTTCTGAAGTCAGTGCCTCTCTGATTTGTAACAAATATTTTTTAATGTCTTCCCTTTATTATCCTAATAGGAGATGAATAGATAATGCATCCTATTAGTATACGTAATTTAAAAAATTATATAGTGACTCAACTAGTGTCTATAGAAATTAAAAATGAAAAGACAGTAACATAATAAATGATGCGTATTGCAGTATGTGTAATACATTCTTGGGTGCAAGTTCACTAGAACTGAGCTTCTCCTAGGGATCTTGTTAAAATGTAGATTCTGATTCAGCAGCTCCAATGTGGGGGCCTGAGATTCTGCATTTCTTTTTTTTTTTCCCCCCACTGGAGATATTTTTTTAAAAAAAAAAAAAAAAAAAAAAAAAAACCACACACAACTTCTACACACTTAATAGTTCACAACATTTCAACAGCAAAGTATTAGTTAAGAGAGGGGTTTTCAGGAGGTGGGGATTTAGAATATTAGGAAAATATGTTGGTATCCTCTTCATTATAGATGGATAGCATAGGTCATTATGCCATCCATCTGTAATGAAGGAGAATACCAACATTTGATATTGGATGCTAAGCCAATGTCAAAACCCAGTGGAATGACACTTCTATAGATTTTATTTCCCTTTCTGCTATCTTCCCTACCCTATGGAAATGTCTGCCACCATATAAAACCCAGTAGCAGCTAACTTAAGCTCCCTTCTTCCCCCTTTTGGGTAGGAAAGAGAGTGAAATGAAGGTCACTCTTGAGTTTCCATGCTTTCTTCTTTCTCTCTTTGAGGTGGTTCTCCTGTCTCCTCCTCTTCTTCCTGTCTTTCCTTTGTCTCAGGTGGCCTCTCTAAGTCTTTTCTGAAGGTGTTACTATCACTCCATCCCAGGTACATATTTCAGAAGCAAGATGGTTGGCATCACCCTCCTAGCCAAGGATCTTCTAAAGCCACTATGTGAGAGGATTTGGACCAGAGTCTGAGCTGTGTAGCCAACTATGTCCTATTGTCATAGGGTCATGACTGTGTGTCCTCTGAAGTTGCCACTCTCATAGAGGTCAGTGATAACCACGGACCCTGGCAGAAACAGCCCTGCAGCCAGAATCTATAAGCAACACCTGTGTGCAATGTTTAGGGCCAAAGGCTGTCTGTTTGGATTATCACAGCATTATGACCTAGTAGGTCTAGGATCCAGGGTGTGAGATGCTCAGAGCCAGGGAATAGAACCCTCAAGTCCTTCAGTAGTCTGATGACAACTTTAATTGTGGGCCGGGAAGCATTTTCCTTGAACCAGTGGGCATATTGGATGGCTGCTAAGGCACCATGCAATACCTTGATATCCAAATGGAGTTCTGGGTCCAGTTTTGGAAGATTGGGTGGCACTGTTGTGATGAGAATCTTTACTGTAGCATCAGAAGAACTGATTTCAAAGCCAGTTTCGTTGGTCAGGTGGTCAAAACTTCAGAAAGGGCTGGGCATGGTGGCTCACGCCTATAATCCCAGCACTTTGGGAGGCCGAGGTGGGTGGATCACGAGGTCAAGAGAACGAGACCATCCTGGTCAACATGGTGAAACCCCGTCTCTACGAAAAAATACAAAAATTAGCTGAGCATGGTGGCACGCGCTTGTAGTCCCAGCTATTCGGGAGGCTGAGGCAGGAGAACTGCTTGAACCTAGGAGGCGGAGGTTGCGGTGAGCCGAGATCGCGCCATTGCACTCCAGCCTGGGTAACAAGAGTGAAACTCTGTCTCAAAAAAAAAAAAAAAAAGCTTCAGAAGGATCCTGTGCTCTCAGGCTTCCCTCAATTTTGTTTCCCAGGGCAGCAACAGCTTCTAATGTTGGCAGAATCTTTCGTATTACCAAAGGGGCAGCTGCATTGTGGCCTGTAGCGATTGTTCTCTTTTTATAGGAGCCCACGCGTCCAACTTCTTCAGTTTGCACTTCACGTGTCCCTGGAGCCACAGTCAAATTGTCAATCACATTGTTTATTTTTGTTGCCAGGGGAAGGTGAGAGGCCTGCTCAGCAGAATCAGGAGCTGGGTTCTGATTTCTCTTCAGCAAGGCCTCACTGAAGGAAGTTGCATCAGATGTTGGCTTGACCCAAGGGAAAGCCATTTCACACAAATAGGAATCAAATGGGATATGTGGTACAAAGGGCCTGAACTCTCCTCCTGGGTCTCTTCTGGAGGGAAAGTGTCCACCACAACCACGACCTTTGTCACCTCTCATGGTGCCTTAAATCCCAAACAATGGAGGCCACAGCAATGACCCCTCCCCACCTCCCCCCTGCCCTTTTTCCTTTTACCATCTTGAGACAGGGTCTTGCTATGTTATTCAGGCTGGTGCTAAACCCCTGGGCCCATGAAATCCTCTTGCCTCAGCCTCTCAAGGTAGCTTGGATTTCAGGTGCATGCCACCATGCCTGGAGACTCTTCATTTCTAATTAGCTCCCAAGTGATGTCAGTACTGCTGTTCCGCAACCGCATTTTGAATAGCAAGACTTTTTAGGACTTAATGAAGTAATCAGATGCTTGCGCCTATACATAGAATCACAGTGAATGTTTCAGCTATAAAAGTTACTGCTACAGATGCATCAAATGGGCTACCGTAAACCAGAAATGACCTTGCTGTTTGTGATTCAGCATTCCGAAATGATAACCCTTAGTAAGGTTACAAAGAAAACAAAGTAGCAGTTTCCTCTAAATTCGCATGGTTTAGCATGTGGTGTGTATTAAAACTATAAAAAACATACTGTGTGTTTCTTTTTATGTGAAATGAAGGAACATTCTTGGCTCAGATGCTTGGCATTTCCTTTACTGTCCATGGAGACAGTCAGAAGTCATGCATGGCATAGCACAATTCACTGAGAGATTCTGCCTACCAAATCCCAGTTTTGGCTTCTAGCTGCTGCCACAATCCCCTGCCTCTCTGAATTTAGAAAACACCCCTACAGATTTCTAAAGTGCCCACAGGAGAGATGCCATCTATAGAGAACCTCCGAACCCAGAGGCCAATGGAGGAACAGGCCATAAAATGACTCAGAGGTGTGATATGACTGCTCCTAGTTTCTTCAAGCAAATTGTCCCATGAGCCAGGGGCCAAAGAAAATCAAGTAGAGAGCCACAGTTACTGCACAGAACATGAGCGCAGAGCCGTACAGTCTTTCCGGAGGTGTTTTCTCTGCTGTTCACTTTGTTTCCTTAGTAATTGGGGAAAAAGTTTCTATGGCCATATTTGCAGCTGACAGATTTGTTTTGCACCGTGCTGCAAGAGGGTGTTAAGTGGAGGCCTGTGAAGAATCTGAAGCAAATGGATATTATTTTGGGGAAAAAAAAAGTGTCTAACTTCCTAGTAACCACAGACTGAATTGTGTTTTTCCAGCTTAATTTCTGTCTCTCTCAGTAGCCCTTGAGTGTCAGAGACCACTGGCATTCCTCCAATACTGGAAAGGCGAGAAAGCAGTTATTCAGAGCGACATAATCCTCTGAAGTTCATTTGTACTTTGTAGTTTTCCTGAAAGCCTTATTTTTACCAAAACATAAACTGATGGATGTGATCGAATGAAAATAGCAATATGTAGGGTGAGTTTTATTAGTTGAATAGGAGAATGTATTTATTTGCTGCTTCTAAATTCACATGATCACCTCAGGTAGTCTCTTAACTGAAAACATTTTAGCCTCCAGAGAAGCAACGTTCTTTGACATTGTGTGTAATTCCAAATATATATGAGGTGAATTTTTCTGCTTTTGATATCAAGCATTTTTGTAACATGAATATGAAAATGATACATTCATTAGACTGTTTGAAAAATAAATTTAAAATTTGAGGAAAAAGTTAAAATGCAAATAAGCATATGTGTAATCCTACCACCCAGAAATGACAACTATTAACCAGATTTTTCTTGTAATCTTTTTTTGTTTAATGAAGAAATATATAAACGTGCTCACATTTTAACAAAATTAGAATAGTGTCACTACTTTTGTATGCTGGTATTTTCACTTCTGTTATGAAGTGTGCATCTTAATGATACTAATTTTCAGCCCTTGTTATTAATGGAAAATTTTGAGGTAATTGTGGATTCATATGCAGTTTTATGAAATAATACCATGAGAACCCTTCTACAGTTAGCTTGGTTTCCTCCAGTCGTTAATTTTCTGAAACTATGGTATAATATTGCAATCAGGATATTGACTTTAATACAGCCTACCAGGTCGAACATGATGGTTCATGCGTGTAATCATAGTACTTTGGAAGGCTGAGGCTGGTGGATTACTTGAGCCCAGGAACTTGAGACCAGCCTGAGCAACATAGCAAAACCCCATCTCTACTAAAAAATACAAAAAAATTAGCCAGGTGTGGTATTCTGCACCCGTGGTCCCAAATACTTGAGAAGCTGAGGTCAGTGGATTGCGTGAGCTTGGGAGGTTGAGACTGCAGTGAGATGAGATTGCATCACTGCACTCTTGCCTGGGCGACAGAGGACTCTGTCTCAAAAAACAAAAACAAAAACAAATCCTAACAAGTATAGTCAGATTTCCCCAGTTTTGCTTATATGCCTTTGTGCGTATGTATGTATTATGATGTACGCAATTTTATCATGCATGTAGATTCGTGTATCTACCACCACAGTCAAGATTCTGAACAGTGCTAATACCACCAAGATCCCTTTTATAGCTGCACCCATCTCTCTCCTGGCCCCTCTCAAACTCCTGACAACCACAAATCTGTCTTCAATTTCTGGAACTTGGTCATTTCAGACATTTTATATTAATGGAATATATAATTTTTATTGCCAAGTAGTATTTCATGATCTGTGTATTCCACAGTTCTACCACTTACCTGTTGTTGAAGGACATCTTGGCTGATTCTAGTTTTTAGCTATTACAGATAAAGCTGTTGTGAGCACTTGCATACAGATCGTGGTTGTAGTTCTTTTTTTTAATTTAAATTTTCCTTTTTCTGGGAAGAATGTCCAAGAGTACAATTGTTGGTTGAATATGTAGGGTTTATTTTTGTTTTTATTTGAGACAGAGTCTTTGTTACCCAGGCTGGAATGCAGAGATGTGATTATAGCTCACTGTAGCCTTAAATTTTTGGGTTCAAGCAATCCTCCTGCCTCAGCCTCCTGAGTAGCTGGGACTACAGGTGTATGCCATCCATCCTGGATAACTTAAAAAAAATTTTTTTTTTTTTTTTGGTAGAGATGGGATCTCTCTAGTTGCCCATGCTGGTCTCAAACTCCTGGGCTCAAGTGATTCCCCTTACTTGGCCTCCCAAAGTACTGTAGTTGCATGAATATGAGTTTTCTTATATAGCTATACTATTTTACATCTCACCAGCAGTATGTGAGTGTCATCCAGATTTTTCACATCCTTGCCAGCATTTGGTGGCATCACTGTTTTCATTTCATCCATTCTGATAGGTGTGAAGTGCTCTCATTGTGGTTTAAATTTGCATTTTCTTAATGCCAAATGATGTTGAGCATCTTTTCATGTGCTTGCCATATATATATCCTATTCAGTCAGTTGTCTTTTCAGATCTTTTGCCCATTTTCTAATTTGATTGTTTATTTTTTTCAATGTTGACTTTGGAGAATTCTTTATATGTCCTAGATACTTGTTGTTTGTCACGTATGTGATTTGCACGTATTTTCTCTCTGCCTATAGCTTGTATTTTACTTTTTTTTTTTTAAGATTTTGGGTTTTTTTAGGGCAGTTTTAGGTTCACAGCAAAATTGAGAGACACGCCTATAGTTGTCCCATATACTCCCTGCCCCCATACGTGCACAGCCCCCGTTATCAACATCCCACATCAGAGTGATGCTTTCATTACAGTTGGCGAACCTGCACTGACATGTCATTATCACCCAAAATCCATTGTGTACATTAGGGCTACCTCTTGGTGACATAGCTCTGTATATAAATTTATAATGACATGTTTCCAACATTATAATATCATATACTAGGGGTCCCCAACCCCCAGGCCACAGACCAGTACACCTGTAGTCCCAGCTACTCAGGAGGCTGAGGCAGGAGGATTGCTTGAGCCCAGAGATTTGAGGCTACAGTGAGCTATGATCATGCCACTGCATTCCAGCCTGGGCAACAGAGACTCTGTCTCAAATAAAAATAATAATAATTTTAAAACCCTAAATATTCAACCAACAATTGTACTCTTGGACATTTATCCCAAAAATAGGAAAATTTAAATTAAAGAAACAACTACAACAGCTGGTACTGGTACTGAACTGTGGCCTGTTAGTAACTGGGCTGCACAGCTGCAGTTGAACAGCGTCAAGTGAGCATTACTCCCTGAGCTCTGCTTTCTGTCAGGTCAGCATTGCAATTAGATTCTCATAGAAGTGTGAACCTTATTGTGAACTGTTCATGTGGAGGATCTAGGATGTGCACTCTTTAGGAGACTCTGACTAATCCCTGATGATCTGAGGTGGAACAGTTTCATCCCCAAACCAAGCCCTCCCATCTCCTTATCATGGAAAAATTATCTTCCACGAAAAACTGTTCCCTGGTGCCAAAAAGCTTGGGGACCACTGCCATACACAATATTTTCACTGCCCTGAAAATCCTCTGTGCTCTGCCTGTTAGCTTTGTTTTTCATTCTCTTTATGTGGGCTTTCACAGAGCGAAAGTTTTAAATTTTGATTAGATTCAGTTTCCCTTGAGTGGGTCATGCTTTTGGTGTCAGGCCTTGGAACTTTTTCTATGGCTGTATATCCTAAAGATTTTTTCTTAAGTTTCTTCCTAAAAGTTGTATAGTTTTACGTTTCACATTTAAGTGCATGATCCATGCTAAGTAAATTTGGTGTGAAAGATGAAAGTTACCCTTGACTTGTAAAGTAAGGTATGAGAGGCAGGTGAATGCTGCCTGTGGATGGTCACTTGCTTTAGCACTATTTGTTGAAAGACTATATCCTTCCTTCATTGAATGCTTTTTGTACTTTGATCAGTAATCAGTTGGGCATATTTTAAGTCTATTTCTGGGTTCTGTATTCCTCTTCCCTTGATATAGTTCTTTTTCCCTTTGCCAGTGCCACAGTCTTGATTACTATGGTTATATGATGAGCTTTAAAATTGGGTAGAGTGATGCTTCCCACTTCCTTCTTTGTAAGGAGCATTTTAGCTAGTCTAGGGCTGAGCTGCTTGTTGTCACTGGGTCTCCTTTTCTGGCTTTGCATACCCACCCATCATGCTAATTTTTAATCTTGGGTTCATTTTCTAGGTTTCTTTTCAGAGGGTGTTTGTTTTACTAAAGGAAATAAATTCCCTTTTTCCAGGGAATTTTTTCTTTTTTCCTTTGAGTACCCTAAAAGCTAACCCTAGAAGTTAAAATTGTGGATGCGAATGATGTTATTTATGCCCACTTAAACCTGCCAAACTCAGCTGGATGAAGTAGCATGTGCCTGTAATCCTAGCTATTCAGGAGGCTGAGGTGGAAGGATAGCTTGAGATCACAAGTTCAAGACCAGCCTGGGCAACCTAGTGAGACCTCATCTCTTAATTGCAAAAAACAGAAAACAACAAAAAAGCAACTTTTATTAAACATCTTGCTATGAACTTGTTCTGTTTTTGTATTATCTACTTGCTTGGGCATCTAATATTTAAGTTCTTTTTATTTTGTTCGAATTATCTGTATGATTGAGAATGGGGATGAAGATATGGAAAGTACTTGTTCTCTATGAGTACTTTGTTCAAAAGCAGAATGGCTTTGTACTGAGTCTTAGTAAACTTGAACATAAATAGAAGTGCAGAGGGTCTGCTAGTATTTGTTTAAACAGAAAGTTTTCAGGGGTTATCTTCTCTGGAAAATGTTTCCAAACAATGTGACAGCAAAATGATAGTGTAAATTGTAATGTCTGTCCCAGTTGGATATATAAACATATGAATTGCTTTTTTTCTTAAAAATGTTTGGGTGGTTTATTTAGAGTAAAAAATGATATAACCCACATTCTAAAATAATGATAGAATAAAATAAGGATTTTATTTTTCAGTGTCATATAGATGCTTTGTTACTTTCTAGGGACTCCAGTGAGAAATGGAATTATGGGCATAGCTTATTTGGGGCAGATGTTTCTAGATTGTGGTCTATAAATGAGACCCAGTCTTTGAAAGAGAAAGGGAATAAATTATGGGACAAAGGATTTAGAATTATTCTTAGTGTTATAAATAATGAAATGGCTGCTCTTAAGTAATTATAATGGCATTTTAGCTGGTAGACCAAATAGTACCTAAGCCCTATTTTCAAAGTCCCTGAGACACTAATGCACAGATGATAAATCAAAGTATGAGAATGTAGGTGCTTTGTCCCTAAGCACTACTGCAGATCTTGATTAAGTAGGTCTGGATCTGTGGACTCATGGAGAACTCCCTTGCTAGAATGGCTTAAAAACTCAAGAAGGCCAAAATTGATTCTTCATCTTCCCCACTGCCCAAACTAACATACTGAATCTTTGCATCCCATTGTGAGAAAAACTCATGCTATATATTTTTGACTTGCCTGAAAGGATAATTCCAGTATGTATGCCTGGTTGTCCCATAATTGCTATCATTATTATAATTTTAATATTTTGAAAATAGCATATTACATCATGATTATATTATTTCAAGTGCTGGCTGGGCATGGTGGCTCAGGCCAGGTGTTGTGGCTCATTCCTGTAATCCTAGGACTTTGGAAGGCTGAGGCTGGAGGATCTCTTGAGCGCAGGAGTTCAAGACCAGCCTGGACAACATAGCAAGACCTTGTCTCTACTAAAAATTAAAAAATAAAAATTAACCAGATGTGGTGGTGTGTGCTTGTAGTCCCAGCTGCTCAGGAGACTAAGGCAGGAGGATCACTTGAGCCCAGGAGGTTGAAGATGCTGTGAGCTATGATTGTACTACTGCTCTCCAGCCTGGGCAAAAGAGCAAGAGACTGTCTCTAAATAAATATGACAATCAATTGATCAATCAATAAGCCCTGCTTCACAAGAGTGCCCCTGTTTGAATGATAAATGGTATGGTCACCATATTCTTATTATACTCATGTCAGAGACAGATCAAAAAGAAAGAATGAATGACCTGTGAGAGATGGTACCTTGTAACTTGGTGAAGACCTGCTTAGGGCTGCTGTCCCTTGGTGGGTCTAGGCTGAGGTGAGGATAGGGTAGGGCACTGGAATCCGAGGAAGATGCTAGAACTGTACTACCTAGTGTTATGGAAGAATATAAAGCATACAAAGAAAAAATGAGAGACATAAGGCCTTTGTCTATAGGATGCTGTCTCAGCTTTCTCGTTTCCATACTTAGAAGGGAAAAAGCTTTGGGATCAAAGAGAGAGACAGCTAATCTTTCTACCTTCTAAGTAAGGACTCTGCATGCCTTCATCCTACTTAAGAAGTAAGGACCCTGGTCCTACAGTAGTCCTAGCCTTTGCTACCACCCAAGCCAGCTTCATGCAAACTAGGCCATATTGGTATGTAAGACTGAGAGTACTGTTTTAAATAAACATGCCCTAGATTTATTCTAGTTTATAGGAAAAAAAATAATTTTTAAACCAACAACAATTATTAACACAATTTTTGGTGACATTTTCCCACACCCCTGTTTGAAGATAGTGGGTTTGAAAACTGCAGGTCAAGAGTTGTGGGCCTTGAATCACAGGCAGCATGCAGAAGCTCCTGAGGATGCTCCCTGTATCTGGTTCTGTGCCTTGGTCTCCCATTCTCCTTTTTTCTTGATGGCCTTTCTTTCCAGGGGCATTTTTTTCTTTTTGAAGTAGAGTCTCGCTCTGTCACCTAGGCTGGACTGCAGTGGCATGATCTTGGCTCACTGCAACCTCTGCCTCCTGGGTTCAAGGAATTCTGGTTCCTCAGCCTCCCAAAGTGCTGGGATTACAGGTGTGAGCCACCATGCCCAGCCCCAGGGCATCTTTAATTAAGTAATGGGAATGCAGTTAAGGAAGTGGTGAGATTTATCAAAGAATCCTTAGGAAATGTCAGCTACAGCTCTTACCACCATGGCTGCTGGTAAAAGGATGCTCCTGAGATGAAGTAGTCACTGAGTGCTGGATTTTCAGGCCCGTCTCACTGTGTGGGATTCATATGTCAATCACAATGAAAATGAAGGGTGCTTGTGACCGTTGAGTATAAGATATTTATTTTATTTTGTTTTTATTTGTTTATTTTTGAGCTAAAGAAGTAGGCAGGTAAACAGAAAACCTTCACTACAGAATTGACACACTGTAGAGGAAAATTGCTTTGTTTAGTCTAAAGATATGCTTAGCTGACGAGAAATTAAACAACATGATTGAGGAGGAAAACCTGAACAAGTGGAACACGGAAGTAAGAAAGGATTCTGTCACTCTTTACGCCCATTATTCAAGTTGGAAGATGGGTTGATTCTTAATTATTCATTTGGGTGTCATTGCGGATAGAAAATCACCATCATAGAAGGATACATTAAAATGAGTAAGAGATTTTCAAAATTCACAGAATAAGTATGTGTGGAATTTCGCAGGTTTTCAGGAGCCTGTTGAGTTCCTGGGTAGGAGAGAGATGTCACGCCAAATGACAGTTTTCTTGTTCAAGGAGTGTGAACACAACAGGCTGACAAAATTTGAAAAGAGCAGTGCTGATGAGCAAAAGGAAAGAGAAGAAAGGATGACTCTGGGCTTCCTGCTGTTAGTGAGGCAAGCTGTGGGTGAGTGTCAGTTAACCAGATATGAGTCTGCATCCAAGAATGTGGAGTGGACTTGAGGAAGTGCCGGCTACCTATTCCCTGACATGATCTGTTCCCTCCACTTGGGGCCAGTGGACATCTGTGTGTATGTTTTCTCCTAATCCCCTTGTGTTTTTACTTGTTACCAAGTAGCTCTTTTGTTTTGTTAGCAACAAAGCTTGATTTAATTTCTTGGTTTGCAGAATAGATACTTAAGGAAAATGCAACATTGCTCTCACTTTGCTGTATAAGCAGCTAATTTTTTAAGGAAAAAGAAATACAACCTGTCAATGATTAATATGGTGTTGGATTTTTGTCTTTGTGTGCAGCACGTCCACTGATTTAGTGCATTCCTTTGTGGATTGGGGTTCGCCCGAGGTGCCTCTCTTGGCATATGAAGAGTTTGACCTTTGACGTGGATATGAAAGGGTGGGAGAAAGTACAGAAATTGCCACCAAACTCCCATACTAACTGCAGATAGCTGTGAGGTCTGGAGAGTGAAGGAACACGAAGTGATGATTCTGTCTCCTAAATCCTAAGTCTGGGTCCAGTGTTGACTTTTAAAACCACCTTTCTGTTTCCATGTGCTGAGATTCTTCCCTGTTACCTTAAGCACCCTGCTCAAGTCCAACATTCTTCTTCATTGTGTCCATCAGTTACCAGAAGATCCCCTTTGGTCACTGAGACCCAAACCTTGCTGGTGTGTCACTGAGTCAGTTCAAGTCTTTGATATCACTGTGCTCCTACCCTCAACCCAGCCTCTGTTGTTGGTGCCCTAGTGACTGCAGAAGCCTCCTAGTCCCCCTGTCTCCACCTTGCTCTGTACCCCTGCCTTGACCCTTGCTGGCTAACAATAAAAATCCCCACCCAAATACCTTTTTTTTTTTTTTTTTAGGTAAACAAACAAAAATACAAAATAACGTTTAGAACTAGAAAATGAAACGTTAAAAAAAAATCCTGAATGTTTATCTCCTCAACTTATTTAACCTAGTCTCAACTCTAAAGATTTTCACAGTGCTTCAGAAATAATAATATCTGCACATTCTCCTAGTTAACCTTAAACTACCCTGAATTGTTGATCTCTTTCTCATCATGTATCTCCCTGACCACCATAACATTTTAAATTTCCAAAGGGTCCTACACAGGTCATAATAAAATACCAAGAACACGGGAGTCATTGAATTAATAATTGTTGAATTAAATTAGGTACATTGGTAAAATCCCTTTGAATAGCTCATTAATAATGGAGTCTGGTATGTTTGTATGTGGGGAGCAGACTAGGATATGTCATTCTGTATTGTTGAACACAATAGTGTCCCTCCAGAAAAACACTGTTGATTTTGTGTGATTCATTGACAGATTCAAAGGATGGTGGAACCATCTGTTTTCTATAGCTCTTGAGGAAAGAACAAAAGGATTGGGCTTTGAGTTGAGAATGAGAAGAAGGGGGCAGATAAAAGGCAGCTTTTTTTATCACTGCTCAGGTTGTATAATAATCAACTGGCTTACCCGGGAACTCTGCCACCTCCTTCCCGAGTCTGAATAAAAGGAGTATCTTCTCCTTTGATGGAGATGGTGGACACAGCCTTTACTAGATGACCTCTCTGGCCTGGTCCAATTCTGTGTTTTTAATTGGAGTGTTTTTCTCCCTTATCTCCAGATTTACTTTTTAAATTACAAAAACAGTAAGTTTGTTTAAAAAAATCTGAGAATTCTGAAATTTATAAAGCAAAATCCCCTGCTCCAATTACTTTTCTTGGAGTTAATCATGATTATTGCAACTGTGATTATTTGCTGTATGTATTTTCATGCTGTTTAAATAGAGACACGTGTGTGTATATGTCATGACTTTCATAAAGATGTGATTAAAGTTTTCATTCTGTCCTTCAGCTTGCATCTATCCTCATCCTTATCATGTGTGAGTACGTAAGTCTCATTTCTTCTTAATAGTTATGTAGAATTTCTCTGTATAGATATACCATAATTTTGCAATTGTTCTCATGTGGATGTATGTTTGGGTTTTCCCAAAATTTACTGTTAAACATAATGCTACAAATAGCCTTTGTGCTTTACTAAAAGCTTGTCAAAAATATGCACTCAATTTATCAAATGCTTTCTTTACATTCTTTGCCGAGATAACCATGTGATTTTTCTCCTCTAAACTATTGGCATATATAGGGAAGTTTAAAGTTGTCAAACAAGGTGAAAATTGAGTCCTGTCGTAATTATCTTTGAAAATCCATTAAATCATCCCTGTTTGTGCTCTAGCATTTCTCAGTAAGAGCAACTCAGCCCAGTTTTTTTTCCTATTGGAACAGAATGTTGTTTCTTTGGTTGAGCCCATGTGAAGTGGTTGGCTTGTATTCTAGAACCATCCTTTATCAAAGACAATTGTTACCAATTTTGTTACTGTTGTTGTTTTATTTTGTCTTATTTTTAGCTTACATTGTTGAAATTCATAAGCTAGAGGTACATGTGCCACTGCGACGCTGTAATGAGCCACCTCATTAGATGGCTCCTAGAATTTTTGAAGTAACCCCTACTTGGTTTGTGATGGGTTTATTTTTTGGTTTTGCTTTTAATATACCGTTGAATTCATTGTGCTGCCCTGTTTTGTGAATTCATCTGAGTTTTTTCTGTGTATTCTTCACAAGTTCTCTAATAAATAATTTTTATCTGTGTTCTATAATGTACGCTTAATAAAACTTTCCAGTGGTATTTTTCTGGCATTTTCCTCCCGTTTTTAAATTGCCTTTTATACTTTGGCAGAAATTACTTTGAGATTGATGACTGCAGCTTTCCAAATTGATTTATTCTAGGCAAGCATCTTCTTCTATTCTTGAAATATAGAGGCCATGGGGGTTCTGTTTTTAAGGCTGATATGTTGCTGTTTCAAATTATACTTGAAACTCCGAACATATGGAGCTTTTCATCCACCCTTCCAACACCCACGTAAGTGAATATCATACTTTTATTTTCATTTGGCCTCATGAATCTCAGTGCCCACACATTGTGATCGAGACTGACGTTGTGGCTGAAGTTTTGTTGGAGAGATCAGAGAGCGTCTGGTCAGAATGTTTCTCTTTCTCTAATTTCTGATTCTTTTACGAGATACAGCAGAGCCCACTACGTGAATACTTGGGAAGTGCAGCTCTGGAATATCAATGGAGCTCTCTGTGTCCTCTCTATTGGGAACCAGGCAAATTGGGAATCTACTTTTCAGTGTCTGCAGGAAGTTCAAAGTTTATTTATTAACACTAAATGCATCTGTTGGGCTGCGGTGATGAGATTAATCCTCATTTTAAAATATTTGATCTGTAACTGATTAAGCCTTGAAGCTTTTGCTGTAGTACAAATTTAGACTACTGATGTGCCTGGGAAGTGCACCAGGTTCTGAATTATACAGCAGGTTATATAGTGGGCAGCCTTCAAACCAGAGAACACCTGGGTCCAGCAGGAGTGGGAATACTGAAAAAGTGAAGGGCACACTGGAATTTTTAAAAAATTTATTTTGGTGATGACTCTGAGGGGAAAGGCAGTGTTGAAACTTGTCTGAGAACATAAAGCCTTGGAAATAACTGCTGCTACATACTAGGGAAAGCTGAACTGTGTTAGTAAAAGAGAAAGAAGGGGTTGTTCTTGTGATACATAGCCTCTGACACCTTGGCCCCATTCCTAAAAATATAGTTCCCATATGTGGAGTTTCACAGGCACCTCATGGGCTTGGGAAGGTCTGTGATCCTAGGGGAGAAATAAAATGACTGGTTCTTGAAAATACATTTGAGGGCTTAAATTGTTTAGCTTTGGCAAGAATTTTAACCAAAGGCCTCATGCTGATAGGGCTGAGATTGGCTTTTCTGTGCTTTGTATTATCTTGTTGCGCTTGTCAGAGTCCAAAATCCACAGCTGTAACACGCAGAAATCTTAGCTACTTAACACAATTTTGAAGGCCTCCTTTGACATGGTCATTGCTTCTATCTTCAGTGTTGCTGCACTCTTGAACACTAGGCCTAACCTTACTGAGCCATCGTATGAGCTTAAATTATTAGTATTTTTTGAGATGGAGTCTTGCTGTTTTGCTTAGGCTGGTCCCAAACTCCTGGACCCAGGACAGCTTCCAACCTCAGCCTCCCTAGTAGCTGGGACTCCTGGCACAGGCCACTGCGCCCATGCCACTGTGTATGCTTAAAAACGAGGTGATCCTAATGGAAGGCATTCCTGCATTTGCTAATGAGAAGAAAGAGAGAACGTGCTTATGTTTTGCCAACATTCTTGAATATATAAGATTATAGGACTATAGGTAAGACAGGAAATGCCTATTTATAGTAGTTCTTAAACCAGTTATACTATATACAATAATATAACTTACATATTTCTGTGCCCACATGTTATAGGAATGTACATGCAGGGCTCACCAGTAGTGAGGTGAGTGAGGTGTTTGTGTCTGAAGATCCAAATAACTGTTGCTTTAGTGAATGCCACAGCTAGAAGCACCCTTAGAGATCCTGTCCATGGTCATTATCTCACAGATATGGAAACTGAGGCTCATTGTGGGCACACAGCAGGCTGTGGCAGAGCTGAGTTCCTACTTGTTTTAAAATTGGGGCAGGAATATCTCTGGAAGATATAAGTATCCAAGGTAATATGCCCAGGGGCTAAATATGGTACACCTCAACAAATCATCTGTCTAACCAAAATATTTGGTGATAAAAGTTAAGTAGTTGAACTATAAATAATTTATACATGTTTTTACATAAAAACCAGACACAGCTTACTCTGGTCTACAGCACAAGATTAATATTAAAGTTTAAGATAAACTAAGACATCAGGAAATTTGAGGCAGTTATTTTAGGCTTCACTTCCAGACCATTAGAAGAAATTCATTCAGTGTCTAGCCATGTAAAAGTGTATAAACATTAGGAGAAATGTTTAAGAGCTTCTGCACTATACCACTTGGAGTAGTATAAGGATGCTCTCCCATGTGTAAAACTTGAGTCATGGAACCTTGATTCTGGTGAACAAAAACTCGCAAGCCTGGGCACAGGTGCAGCAGTTCTGTGTGCCACCAACAGATGGCGCTAGCGGTTGTTTATGTGATGCCCTTTTGAGCTTGGGAACAAATATTTTTTAATACTCACCTTTGCAGAACCTGTCGTAACACATATATTGAGAAACTAGGATAGAAGAAAGCAGTTTATTATACTTGATCGTGGCCTGGTGGCAAATCACTTAAGATTAATTTATTGCCTCCTACTATAATTTCATACTCATAAAGAAATAAAAATAATTTCTTTTAACACTTTGATTGTGGCTAGGGCCTACCTTTGATAGAGTGTACTGGTAGTACATGCTTTAAAGGAAGAAATTTGAATTTGGTTACAAGTCTGTTTGCTCCAAAGTCAGTTTCTGGTAAATGGATTTATTGGTATCTGATCAACTGAATTGATAACAGTTTCTGAGTACAATCCTATTATGGTCTCATAATCCAGGAAATTTTCTCCTTCCTTTTCATGCCTTACAGACACCCTTCTATTCAACATTCTGTTAAGGATGTTTTTTTCCCCTTCTTATTGAAGATTGTTCCTATTTTTATTTGACAACCTCAGACTCTTGCAAATATAGCCATTTTCATTCTATTTCTACACATGCGTGTTTAAAGTAAATGCGACGTAAACCAATATAATCTGATATATTGATATAAATTGGTAAAATTTAAAAAAAGTCTTCTTTGTAGGCGATTTATTATCAGCAATTTCTCATCTGTACAAATACAGCAAAGACTAATTTTGTAAAGTACTTTCTTGCCATGGAACAGATTTGTGTTGGGTTGGAGATAGGATCTGGGATTGTCAGACTAAAGCCACCATGTCTATAGTGTAGACAATCCCCACTTTTTTTTTTGCATTTGGCTTCATAAATGACATGAAAGCATTTCGTGAATCAGAAAAGAGAAACATGTCCCCCCTTGTCATTTGGAGTCAAGATTTCTAGTAAATTCAGTTTACGGCAGTACTGGTTTGCGGATTTTATTTTTCCCTCCCAGGGTTGCAACAACCACTTTGCATAATGGGAAAATTGCATCTTCAATTTGGGATTAAAATCTACCTCCCTCAGATGTGAAGTGGAAACTAAGCCCAGTTTTGTACTTATGGTGAACTGATTGTAAGTCTATCAAGGAGTCTGCCTTTGGCCAGGTTTCCTTATAGTTATGTGAGAATTGGCGTTGTATAAACTTATTGTTTTGTGTTGATTTGGTCATTGCATCCTCTCTGTGCAGTGTGGAGTGGAAGGCTGTCAAGGAGGGAAGTGGTGGGTATCTAAGCGATTTCATAGACTGGATTGTTAGCCATGGAAAAGTTTGACATACAGTCTAGCTTTGCCCACTCTGTAGCTAAATGAAGACTTTGAGGTACAGAGAGGGCAAGTACCTTTCTCAAGATGACATAATTAATTGGTGACAAATGATGGACTATTCTGCTGCACCCCTCAACACTCTGACTCTCTGAATCAGTGATAGGGCTTGCTATCTGCTTTTTTAACCCATTAAAAATATCCCCTAGGTATTTCTAATATATAATCAGGTTTAATAATTCCTCTACTTTATTTCTCTTAATTTATAACAGTGGTTTTCAACCAGTGGCAATTTTGAATTGCAGGGGACATTTTGCCAGCCCGTTTCGGGAAGTTGGTTCTTATTGGAGACATTTTTAATTGTCACAAATGTGGATTGCTCCTAGTATCTAGTAAGTAAAAGACAAGGATGCTACTGCACATCCTACAATGGATAGCAATGCAGAGCAAAGAATTATCCAGCCCCAAATGCCAGTAGTGCCAAGATTGAGAAATACCTGCTTTACAGTGATTAATAGCATTGGCTCTAGAGTGCCAAATCCTGGTTCAAATTCTAGCTCTTATGAGCTCTGTAGTCCTAGGCAACATAATCAGCCTCTTGAAGCTTAGTTGTCTCATCTGTAAAATGGGGATTAACAGTTACTTCACAGGGTGGTGGTGAGGAGTAATGCAAAGTGCTTAGAAGAATTGCATGTCTGATTCTATATTCTCAACAAGCATTAGTTATTATGATAGCTATTAATATCATTACAGTGCACAATTTTCAGTTATGTTATGACATCATAAAATGCTAAAAACAGTGAATGAATAACTCCCAACAGGAGAAACTTACATAAAGCACTTTGGCACATTCTAGAGGCTTAATACATGCTTTGTTGATTTTTGCTTAATTGAATAATATGAATATGGTTATATATGTGCCTGTATACCTTGGCTTTTTTCTGTATATATCTAGTAAGAGTCATAAATAACAAATTTGCAGTTTCAGGGCAAGGGCTTTATTTATCTACATTAACTGTGGAGACCACTGAGGTTCCTGGGGAAGAGATTAACAATGGATAACCTTCGGCTGGTTGCAGTGGCTCACACCTGTAATTCCAGCACTTTGGGAAGCCAAGGTGGGTGGATCACCAGAGGTCAGGAGTTTGAGACCAGCCTGACCGACATGAAGAAACCCTGTCTCTACCTAAAATGCAAAATTAGGCAGGTGGTACATGCCTGTAATCTCAGTTACTTGAGAGGCTGAGGCAGGAGAATCGCGGAGTTTGCTGTGAGCCAAGATGACACCATTGCACTCCAGACTGGGCAACAATAGTGAAACTCTGTCTCAAAAATAACAACCACAACCACAATAACAACAACAAAACAGTGGATAAGCTCCTTGGGTACCAAACGTGATCCCAGAAAAGGCAGCACATACCCACTATATGGTTTATTAGCTCTGCAAAAAATCTTAGCAAGATTGTAAACTCATTACAGGTAAAGACCTCTGTTATAATTCTTCTGTCTAGGCCTCTGCCAGACATATTGATGGTACTCCATAAATAATTGTTTTGGGGCTGAGAATTTGAGAGCAACCTCTAAATTTTCATGAAACCTGCATAAAAGCCAGAAATTCAGATAACTCAGATTCTGCTCAAGTCATATTAAAAAAAAAAAAAAACCTTAATGTTGGCAATATTGAAGCCAGGCACTTATGTATGTATGTATATACTCTTGGCATATGTGTTATATATATATGTTATGTATATGTAAATATACACATATATACATGTATATGTACATGCATACATATGAGGAGTCCTCAAAAAGTTCATGGAAAATATAGAATATGATAAAACTATATATGGATTTCAATTTTTTCCCCACAATAAACTCGTACTAACTTGTTATAAAGTGGCTGAACAGGATCTAGTTTCAGATACTAGGAATGATGAGATATCAGTTTGAAAAGAACTAATAGAGCAATGTGAATTCTGCTAAAGCACCAACAATTCTCAAATTTATGGTGAAATCATTGATGCTTCACCAAAAGTTTATGAGGGCAATGGCTCAGAGAAATCTGCAGTTTACAAATGGAAAATTCATTTTAAGAAGGGATGAGATGATGTTAAAGATGAAGCCCACAGTGACAGGTCATCCACATCAATTTGCAAGAAAAAACATTGATCTTGTTTGTGCCCTAATTGAAGAGGACCAACAATTAACAGTGCAAATAATAACCAACACCACAGGCATCTCAACTGGTACAGCTTCTACAATTCTGGCTGAAAAAGTAAAGTTGAGCAAACTTTCTACTGGATAGGTGCCAAAACCATTGCGCTGGCTTAGCTGCAGACAAGAGCAGAGCTTTCAATTGCAATTTTAAACAAGTGGGATCAAGATAATGAAGCATTTCTTTGAAGAACTGTAACAGGAAATGAAAGATGGCTTTATCAGTATGATCCTGAAGGCAAAACACAATCAAAGCAATGGCTACCAAGCGGTGGAAGTGGTCCAGTCAAAGCAAAAGCAGACTGGTCGAGAGCAAAGGGCTTGATAACAGTTATTTGGGCTCTTCGAGGCATTCTGCTTGTTGACTTTCTGGAGGACCCAAAGATGATAACATCTGCTTATTATGAGAGTGCTTTGAGAAAGTTAACCAAAGCTGTAGCAGGAAAATGCCTGGGAAAACTTGACCAAAGAGTCCTTCTCCACCATGACAATGCTCCTTCCTGCTCATTCCTCTCATCAAACGAGCAATTCTGCAAGTTTCAATGGGAAATCATGAGTCAACTTTATAGTTCTGATTTGGCTCCTTGTGACTTCTTTTTGTTTTTGTTTTTGTTTTTCTCACGAAGTCCTGGTAAGTTTTTTTTTTTTTTTTGAAAACTTAAATGTACCTCTACAGGACGTGAAATGCAACTCACATAAACCTTTTTAAGAAACAGGGAGGAAACAAACCCAATTAATTAGGTCCTAGTTCATCTCTCATGGTCCAATGGGAAATTGAGATTCTAAAGGCTGAGATATGATACATTTCTATCTCTGCCCTGAGAGTTATTCCTCTTAATGATACGGTCTTGCAACTATTTCTGCATTTTTTAATATATCAAGTTTAACCCTATAGTTACTTTAACCTCTTTTTGTTTTCTAATCTTAAAAAGCCTGTAAGGGACACCCATTTTTTCTTCAGTTAATAATGTAAAAAAGATGACATTGGCATGGTTAAATTTTCAGGACCTTCAGTTCTTTAGGAATGGACTGAACGGCTGGTTCATCACTAACAAGAAAGTGTTGAATGGATGGAGTTTACGTTGAGGAATAAAGTTTATATTTTTAATTTTTATCATTTAATTCCATTTTTACACAAACGTTTTGAAGTCCCCTCCTATATATGATGTAAGTGTGGTATGCTGGTAAATGTTTAACACCTGGCTCTGGCAGGGGATGACTGATGTCTCTGACTATAGAGGTGGGAAGAGGTGCTAACACTTGACTCTCATAAGCCAGTAACATGCCTATTCCAGTGCACAGCTATTTAATAACCCTTGTGTGCCAGGTACTATGCTAAGTGCCTTATTAAGTATATCCGTTCATTTAAACCTTACATCAACCCTTCTGGTGTAGATGTACTATTATCATCCCCATCTTGCTGATGCAAAAACTGAGGCAAAAGGAGTTTACGCACCTAGCCCAAGGTCACACAGCTCGTTAGTGACAGAGTTAGGATGAGAACCCAAGCAGCCTGGCTTTGGAGGTCATGCTCTGAACCTCAATATTATACTGTTATCTCTCAGTGAAACCTGATGTTACTAATTTAATTTTTGTTTAATTAAGGAAAAAGTTACACAGGGAGCAAACTGTTAGTACATAGCTAAACTTTATGAAAATCCCTTGCACTATGCCATATACGTGTCCAGCTGTAGGTGGGGGTATTAAAAAAAAAAAAGGTTTCTTCTTGACTGGGTGCTGTGGCTCACCCCTGTAATCCCAGCTTGGGCAACATGGCAAAACACCATCTCTACAAAAAATGCAAATATTAGCTAAGTGTGGTGGTGGGTGCTTGTAGTCTGAGCTACTCAGGAGGCTGAGGAGGGAGGATTACTTGAGCCCAGGAGGCTGAGGCTACAGTGAGCCATGATTGCACCACTGCACTCCAGCCCAGGTGAAAGAATGCGATCTTGTCTTATAAAATAAAATAATAAAATTGAGTTGGTCTCTCCTTTAAGAGTACAGAATTTATCCTGAGAAGACACGCGTTCCTCCTGGTGCTCTCACTTGTCCCACACATGCAGCCCTTTCTTCCCCAGCCTATGCGAAACACACATCATGCTTCTCATGCGGGAGCGTCTCTGATGGCCTTGGAAAGTATAATTAAGTTTTACCTTCTGGCTGCTTTTCTCCCAGGAATTGGCCACTGTGGAATTCTGATGAACCAAACTCTGTTCTGTATTATATTCAGTCATTCTATTTAAACCATTTTGAAAACTCCCCTCCCATCCTGGCCCACCCACCTCCAATACCCATGTATTCTAGTCCCACTTTCCTATTTCTGAATTATCCGTCAAGGCCTAGCCCATTGCCCCTTCTTCATGGGAGCCCTTCTAATGGCATCAAATAATTTAGATAAATACTTTTTGAAAATGAAAATGTCTTTAGTTTGAACAGTTTTTTTCCCCTCTGTTCTCATTCTGAGCAGAAGGAATGGCCTTTTCACTCACTGTGAACAAATAGGACACTGCTGTTTATCTTGCAGGAGAACATTGTTTTTTGCATGCTCATCTCTCCCAATGGGATAATTGTAGGTATGTCTGAAGGCTTCATCTAGTTTGGGATGGATATTTTTGCGGAGGAAAGGGTTGTGAAGCACAGTGCCCATCTCCCCCTAATGGTGGACCTTGCCTGTGATCATGAGCAAAGGGTGCAGCTGTTGAATTTCTGGAAGAGTCCAAAGCTTTCTTAGTGATTGATCTGTGATGAATCCTTGCAGTGGAGAAAGGGTGAGTAATTTTCACCAGAATGTAGAAATGGCCATGAGTGGAGTGGGAGGTTGTTTCATGTTTTTCTACGGCCTCCACCACTAAGATATTAAAAGAACATTCCTCAGCATTGTTTCCTGCAATTTATAGGTGTTTAAAGGAAATCCATGGTCAAAACAGTCTAGAAATTGCTCATCGAAACATATTTTAGACAGGTTTCATTTGTATCTTCCCTTCAGGGCTTCTCAGAGCTTTTACTATGCTAACATGTGATTGAATATCTGTAAGGTTTTATGATAAGCAGCATTTTCCAAACTCACATGCCTCAGAATTTTTTCTACTCAAAGCATTCTGTTTGACTTGTGTTCAGCTGAATAGCCTTTGGGGAATTCTATATAGAAAGATTGTTGGGCATCTGGGGATGACCATAATAAAATCTATCCTAAGCAGGAGTCTTGTCATCATTCTGTTAAGAAAGTATATTTCCAAATCACTATTTATAGTATCTCTGATGATCTTTTAATGCTCTTTGTACAACGCCTTGGTTACTAGGATTAGTACATTATGAACGCACATACACAGATGTGGAAAGTTTTAAAGAGGTAGGAAATTTGCTGAGAGTGATAGGGAGTTGGTGGTGAACCCTGCTCTGGATTGATCAACAGGAGTCAGTGTATCTGGGATTAGTACTGAAAGCCTCCTGACTCAGCGGGTAGACTTCTGACTAGAGTTCTGAGTGGAGTTAGTTACTTTTTGAGTCACCATATGGAAAGTGTTTGAATTTTTTTTTCCTTAATGGTTTAAAAAAGGTGTTGCCTCGAAACAATATAGGCTAAACAATTTCACAGTATGAGCCCTGTGTAACTATAAGTATTCTATGGCATACTAATCAAATTTACCAAAAGTAGGAAGAATAGTTTTTTAAAGATTTTTGTTGGTTTTGTTAATGTATCACAGTGGTTCATAAACATGGGTGTGTGGATCAGGAGCTTTTAAAACATTCAGATTTCTGGGCTCCACTGTTGAAATATAGGAATTTGAGGAACAGCCCAGGAAATGTTCTAAGAGTGATGAAATACTGTCAGTTGGTGTGTGTGTGTGTGTGTGTGTGTGTGTGTAGTTATGAGTTATGTTCTATAAAGTTACTATGAACACTTAGGTAGCAAATACTGATCTCCTAAGGGAAATACAGGATTGGGTTCCTGCGAACTTCTGGTCACATTTTCATTAACTGATCAATACATAATTGTATTTTACTTGTGTTTCTGTTTAATGTTTGTGTCTTCCAAATCACATATGCAGTATTTCTTTATAATAAGATGTCACTGAGAATGTCCTGATCCTTTACAGCAGTGCTGTTCAGTATGTATTTTCAAATTTTTCACCTCACAAATCCACAAATTTCGCCTGTTTTCCATCTTTTTCATAGCCTCATGCACTATAGATGTTACTTATGCAGCCAATTTCCTCTTTCTTTTTCTGGACGTACGTTATTGTGGATTCATTAACACCAAACTCATAGCCAAAAGTCTCATGCCTGAATGAAGCATATGCAGCACACCATTTTCTCTGTATGGCTGCTAAGTTTTAAAGAGGTAGGAAGTTTGCTGACAGTGACCGGGAGTCAAAGGTGAAACCTTGCTCTAGATTGATAGCATGAGTCAATGTATCTATGATTAGTACTCAAAGTCTTTTCTGCCTCAGCAGGTAGACTTCTGGCTAGAATTTTGGGTGGAGTTACTTTTTCAATGACCAATGGAAGGTGTTTGAATTTTTTCTTTTTTTAATGGTTTAGGGAAGTTGTTACTTGGAGGCAAAAATATAGACCGTATACAGCCTTCTTGCACTTAGAAACGCTATACAGACTGCAGCATTCCAATTGGAGATCATTTTAAACAGGGAAATTACCAAGAAAAAGCATAAAAATGTGAAAGAATGGCAGTATGGACTGTAAAAAGCACATTTGTTCACAGTATGAGAGCTGAAACATGAGAACTGGACATGGTCTTGTTTGATCTCCACTGGAAACATACTCATTGGTCAACTACAATTTTTCACTTTCTGCATATGCCCATAAATGACCATGAAAGCACCATGAGTATTGATTTTGAGGTTTCAAACAAAATTCAGTGAGTAGGCAAATTTGAAAATATGGAATCTATTACTAGTAAGGATGGACTGTTTTTCTCTACAGAAACTGGAATGAGAAACCATTGGTGTGATAGAGTTCAAATTCTCCTCCACCATTTGCAACTTAATAGTGGTGTGACCTTGGATAAGTTGTTTAATTTATCTTGACCTGAGTTTTTTCATCTGTAAAATGTGGCAATATCAGAAGCTACCTCATAGGGTTGTTATGAGCAGTAAATGAGATTATGATCTGAGAACATTACCTTATACATATACATGTTCTCGGAATGAGCACTATTAGCCTTTGTTGTTATTGGTGGTAGTAATGATGTTATTAGACTCAGAGACAGTAAACCTGAATATAGTGTCTACCGGGCCCATGTATGCAACTGACTTATTTTTTCTCAACCTCTTGTTTACTTTTTCATGCAATACATAGTGTAATAATTTCTTGGTGAAGTTGTTGTGTGCATTCCATGGAATATCACAGGTGACAATTTGTTCAGCTCTGAAGCCCATTGCAATAGTAGTTGGGAACTGTTGCAGTGGCATGGAGCAGTGTGAATGTAGCTTACCATTTTCTAATGATCATAAATATCACTTAGTTGAGATATATGTTTTCTAATGGACATAAATATCACTTAGTTGAGATATATGTTTTCTAATGGATATTATTTCTTCATGAGGATTTCACATTTTTGGGTTAGAGCTCTATCCATCAACATGACTTGACATGTTATGGTTGTTATTAACTGTAACTATCATTCCTTTGCTGTAGGTCAGTCGTTCACAATGGGGTTGATTTTGATCCATAGGGGATGTTTGGCAATGTCTGGAGACATGTTTGGTCATCACAACTTGGGGAGGTATTGCTACCAACCCTAGTGGGTTTAGGTCAAAGATATTGCTAAACATCCTACAGTGCACAAAGAATCTTGACAGAAAAGAACAATGCAGCCCAAAGTGTCAGCAGTGTCAAGGCTGAAAAGTTCCCAGCTAACTGAAAGCTCCGCAAGGGCTGGCACTGTGGCTTGTTTACTGTCCTGAACCCTGCCATAGGAATGGATACCCAGTGGGCCCTCAATAGATACTTCTTGAATTAAGTAATCTGTAAAGACACAAAGCCCTTTAGTTTGGCGTTTCTGCAGTTGGCTTCATGACCTCTGAATTTTAGGATCCCATATTTGACTCCTTTCCTCTGTTCTGATTTTATTATTTTTAAGATGTTAATTGTGCTATATCTCAAACATAAGGAAAAAGTATAAGTAGTGTTCAAAGTGTGGTCTGTGAACTGGCGCCACGGTCAAACCATTATCAGTCCACAAGAAGGCAAGAACAGAAAATGAGAATAACAGCTTAGAAATTTTTGTAGCACTTGACCAATACTGTGATGTTTCTGCTAAATATACATAAGTATCTGTTTGCAGCAATATGGAAATTAAAAACCCTGGTAGCTGCAGAAGTACAGATAGCCAACATTTGCATTTCTACTTCCCAGACTTCACACATGTTGAGATTTTACTATGTTAAATTTATATTTGTATATCCTTTTCAATCTCACTTTGTTACCCTTTAGCCCCCTTTTCAAGAAATAAAACATCATGGACATATGTACTGAACTCCCAGTATGTGCTAGGCACAGGTAGGTGCACCTCCTAGGAAACAGGGTCTTCCTGCTCCTCCAGCATCTACCTCTGCTCCACCATCCATCCCCTGGCTCACAACTGAAGGTGGAACTTCAGGAAGTGGACAGAACCGTTGATTAGGAAAACAATGAAGAAAAACCTGCCTATCAGTAGAATCGTGGTTACTGGGAGCAGGGAGTAGGGGAAGAATGGAGAGATGTAGGACACAATGTGTAAAGTTGTAGTTATGCATGGTAAATAAGTCTAGAAATCTAATGTACAGCATGAGGACTATAGTTAATAATATACCAGAAATTTGCTAAGAAGAGATTTTAGGCACTGTTGACACACAAAAAAAGAGAAAGGTAACTGTGGGATGATGGCTATGTTAATTTGCTTGACTGTAATAATTATTATTAGTACATTATTAGTACATATCAGAACATCACACTGCACAACTTAAATTGATACGATAAAAAAGAGAAATATCATTAGGACATACAATCAAACAAACATATCTACCATACTGACCTCTCAAACTTCCATTTAGATCAGTAGTTGGTAGACCATACCTGTTCCAATGAAGTTTTACTGGAACACAGCCATGGCCATTTGGCTGTGTATTGTCCATAGCTGTTTTGACACAAAGTGGCAGAATCAAGTGGTTGCTACAGAGACCGTATGGTCTGCAAAGCCTAAAATAATTACTGTCTGACATTTTATAGAAAAAGTTTGCTGATCCCTAATTTAGACAAGTACATTTTCATTTAAACCCAGGCCAGGCTGCTCATTTGAATGTCATATGTAAACAATTTGGTTTCTCCATGGACTGAGTAGGTCTTACTTGTTAATTGAGGGAGAGAAGGCACAGAGGGTACCCAGTCTTCTGATTATTATTATTTTTTTGCCTTTCATTCACTTTGTGGTTTGTTTCACTGTAGACTCCATCCTGAGCTTGTTATAATTCTTAGTAATTCCTCTGTTTTTTTTTTTTTTTTTTTGGAAGCAATAATAAAGAGATGGTTTTAAGAATACTAAAAACAGGTAACCCTTACTAGTGCCAGGTGTCATGCTGTGAACTTTATGTGCTTTTCATCATAGTAAGCTTATCATCCATTGTTTTCAAATGAGGAAACTGAGGCTTAGAAATGAGAAGTGGCTTACTCAAGGTATCTGGCTTGGAAGAAGTAAAGCCAGGATTCCAATGCAAACATCTTGACTAAAGTCCGAAACTTTAACCATTATGCAGCAGGGCTTGAGGGTTATTCATATGTTGCTGTGGTTTATTTGGACCCTGTATTTCAGAATGTTAATTTTTAGTCTCTTTTTTCCCTCTGAAAACCAAGATGCCATTTTAAATGGCTTCTTTCCTGCGCATTTGTGCTTGTTTAATTATGAGAATGACTTGTGTGTTTAATAAGGTGCCACTTCCAAAACAACATACAGAGTTCATTTTGTTGACAGGAAATCATTCATTCTGTAATTTACATATGATAATGGGGGTATTGCATGACATTTGCTTTTCTCCCGACTCATTTTGATTCTAGACTGGGGATCCAAAAAGGCTATTTCTACCCCCAGGGGATATATACTCACAATTAACCTAGTTGTATACCATCCTGTGAGCAAATACGTGTAACAATATACAGTGGGGCTTTTCAATTTGTTTTTTATTTTTTAGAGCTCTAAATTGCTGTCAGGAAAGATGATCCTGTGTCCTGATGGGTACCTAATTTACTTCAGAAAATTAGTATTCATCTTGGAATCCTGAGGTATAGTTTAGTGTTTTGTTTGATGTGCCTGTGAGGTGTCAGTTTGATGAGTGCATTTTTGCTTGAACTTGATGCATTTTTCCCTACCAATCTTGTTCCCAGAATTAAGATTCTAGTAATAATTGATCCTTTGGCATTATGGATATGGGTTCAAAGTATCATAATGGCTTATTACGGAAGATGAGACATGGTGGCCTCCCATGGAGATGATGTTCCCTGTTGGTCTCATTTCATTATAGCAGAATTTGTTTAATCTGAAAGTGAAAAGAATCATTAGAAGACAGATGTCAGAAAACTTTCTGACATTGCAGCTTTCTGTGAGTTTAACCATGGTTTGAAGTTATCATATGTTAAGAACAAAAATTGGGCCCATTTTTTTCTAATGAGATCTGGAAACTTTTCCAAAAGACAGTAATACTCTTTGTTTCCAGTGAATGCATTGATTTCAGAGTTGTCAGAGGACCATCACCTTGTGTAACTAGACCTTCCCATAAAAGGTTAATAAATTTCCATGTTTGTTTCTCTCAAACTTGTCTGAGTTTCCTAGGATGTATTGTCTGTGCCCCTAGACAAGGCTAAGTTTCATAGAACATTTCGTACTTGACCATTGTAGCGCTCACTGCGGTTGTGATTATTTATATAATTATGCATTTAATGTCTCTCTCTCCTTTTTGACTATATACTCAGAGAAAGTGAAGCCCATTTGCCATCTTTGCCTTCATGGAGTTAGTGCCTTAGAGAATGCATGACATGAGACAGTCACTTAGGGAATATTTGTGGAATGAATGAATCAATAAGTCAATGAACTTTTACCTCCTCACCAAAGTGTTGGACTTTCTTAGAGACAGAAATTATGCATTCTTGTTTTTGTATTTGCCCCACAACACGTAACAATTGGCATAGCTGCATCATTTTGTAAATACCAGGTAGATTGAATAGTTGAGTAGTTTCCATGTGGGCAACTTGTAATTTGTGTCTTGTCAGTATGGTTCTGGGTGGGTCATAAACTATGATCTTGATTTAGCACATGGAGAGATTGTAACCAAACTCTGGAAACCTTTGCCATCTACTCATTTGGAGATTGGGGGATAAGAAACGTAGAAGCCATGGCAATATCACTGTGACAGAGAGTGGTTTTGATGCCAGTGGGCTGGGGAAGGTCCCCAAACGCTGGTGGGACTTCAATCCCAGCCAGTGTCCAGGCTCTTGGCCCCATTGCAAGAAGGAATTCAAGGATGAGGCAGAAAATAGTGAAAGTAAGGAGATTTGTTGCAAAGTGAAAAATACGTATGAAAGGAGAGTACAGGTGTACTCAGGAGAAAGTCATGCAGTGGAGTTTGGGGTTTCCATCTTCATGGATATTTTTAAATAAGTCATGTAACATTCATGAAAATACCTAGAAAAAGGTGGAGATTTCTCTGAACTATGTTGCCACCCATTTTTACACCGAATATAGGTGTTTCTGGAGCTGTCCTGACACTGGTGAGTGTGTGGTTTAGTATGTTAATGAGCATATAATGAGGTTCCAGTTGAAACCTAGGTCAAATGCAGCACCATGTTGGGTCCAGTCAGTCTTAACCAGCTTTGTCCATAGCCTTTTTTTCAGGGTCTTTTCAACTCATAGCTTTTATAGCTATTTCAATAATTTCCTTTTGCTAGTTATGTGAAATTAGTGCCTGGAATTTTCTGTTCTCTTGTAACTACCCTGTATTATTCCTGCCTCATTTTCGTGTCCCTTTTCTTTTTCCTCCAGAAACAGAAGTGGTAGTTCTGAGGTAACTGTACTTCATAACACAGTGGTTAAGAACCTGGACTTTGGAGTCAGACCCTGTACTTCCTATCTGGGTGACAGTGGTGAAGTTATTTAGTCTGACTGAGTTTTCCCTTCTCTTCTATAAAATAGGAATAAAAATAGGACTTACCTGGCAGTTGTTGGCATTAAATGTACAAAAGGGGCTGGCATGAAGCCCATAAAAAGGAAGTAACTTTCATTAATCCACAAGGAAAGGAGGTGTGGATATGTTCTAGTTTGATTTCTAGTATTTATTGTACATTACTTCATGCTCATGTGGGTATGTCAAAATACAGGGCAAGAAAACCCTCAGATTCAGTCAGGCGCAATATTGAGCTTTGCACTTATTTCACTTGGTTTTGATATTGGACAGAAACTTCTTCTGCGATAGGAGGGCAAAAGGTGGTTTGTGAATGGTTGAACAAGTCAAAGCCGGATTAAGAGAGAGAGAGAGATAGGGAGAGAACTTGTGTTCTATAGCCTTGCTGCTCAAAGGTATGGTCCAGGGACCAGCAGCACTAGCATCATCTTGGAGCTTGTTAGAAATGCCAGATATAAGGACTCATCTCAGTCCTACTCAATCAGAATCAGCATTTTAACCAAATCCCTAGGTAATTTAGATGCATGTTAACATTTCAGAAGAGCTGTTCTAAAGAATTCATTTGTTCAGTCAGTGTTACAATTTGGTTACAAGTAACTGGAATCTTAGTGCTTATACATTGTTTTGGAGAACAGAGCACCTGGATTTTTTTAAATAGTCAAACAGTACTGTTCAAATAGCAGCTTTTTAACACATCTTTAGGTTTTGAATAGCAAATGCAGGAAATTTTGTTAACTGTGCTGATATGTTGATATTTGGTCCATCATGTCCTTATTAAAAGTCAACAGTGATATTCATAAAGAGAACTGTAACATTCACTAGAGCCCAAAAGGAAGGGTTTTAAAGTGATTTTGAGCCAAAATCCAAAATCAGTTAATTATGATCATTACCTAATTCTGTATTCTTAATACAAATTGTTATTTTTAGCATTAAGACTCATGCCCCCAGGGAATACAGGATAAAGTTCGTGATTTTCCTTCATGTGACTTCCACATCCTTTTAAAGTCCTAGCATATTAAATTAGCATTAAACCCCAAATTATTTTCTGTGTGCACACTTAATGATTCATTGGTAATTATACCAGACATTGTGCAAACCATTTCACATACATTATTTCAATTAACAATGACCCTCTAAAGAAGGTATTGTTATGCTCATTTGACAGATGAGAAAATTACAGTCCTAGAATATAAGTGACCTTCCCAGTATCATCTGGCTATTATTCAGTAGCAGACTCAAGATTTAAACCAAAGTTGTCACGGTATCACCTCACTGGAGGTCATCATGCGGGGTGGTTTGATTTTTATTGGACTTGGCTCTAAACTTGGGAGCCAATTTCATTGCTACCAGACAAAGCTCAGCTTAGAATGCAGCCAAGTAAAGATTTTAAAGGAAACAAACAAACAAAAAATTCATTTGAACTTTCATGATGTCGTCAATTCCCCAGTTGCTGGGGATTCAACTTAGTGACTCCTTTAACAGAGAATGGTGTTCATGTGGGCAGCAAGTACAACTGGCTCCCTAAATAAGTAGCTTCCTGTGGCTTTCCATGTTGCTTGCTGTTGTGTGTACAGAATAGAGTCTTCCACCCCTCTTAATTCAAAGACAAGTTTTTTTTTTTTTTTTTTTTTTTTTTTTTTTGTTAGAGATGGAGATTTCACTGTTTTGCCCAGGCTGGTCTTGAACTTCTGGGTTCAAGTGATTCTCCGACCTCAGTCTCCCAATGTGTTGGGATTAAGGTGTGAGGTACAGCACCTGGCCTCACAAGCAAATTTTCTATTTGCCTACCTGGGAGGCAGTATCAGCACTGGCCCTGAGTTTGAATCCCAGTGCCACACTTATTGTATCACCTTGGGTAAGACACTTAGCCTACCTCAATCTCCATTTCCTTATCTTTAAATTGGGAAAAGAATAGTACCTAATTCCTAGGGGTGTTATAGGGATTCCAGGTAGGAGACGTGTGTCAAGTTCTTAGCCCAATACTTGGCATGTAGTAAACATTCCATAAATATTAGCCAATGATATTGTTATCCTTATCCTCATTTTCATCATTTTTGCTATTGTGTCTTTTTATTTATTTATTTTTTTTTTGAGATGATGTCTTGCTGTGTCATCACAGCTGGAGTGCAGTGGAGCTATCTTGGCTCACTGCCACCTCTGCCTCACGGGTTCAAGTGATTCTCCTGCCTCAGCCTCCCAAGTAGCTGGGATTATAGATGCCTGACTAAAAATTAGTCACCATGCCTGACTAATTTTTGTATTTTTAGTAAAGACCGGGTTTCACCAGTTGGCCAAGCAGGTCTCGAACTTCTGACCTCAAATGATCTGCCCACCTTGGCCTCTCAAAGTGCTGGGATTACAGGCATGAGCTACCATGTCTGGCCCCGTGCCTCTGTTTTGATATGTCATGATATATTCTACATTTGATGTGGAGCACAGTAAATATCCTTTAGGTGGCCCTTCTTCAATTCCCCCTTCCCGTGACCCCCCACCTCCTGGAATAAGAAGTTTGCACTAAAAGATTTTCCATTTGAAGTTGTCTTACTCCATTAACCTCTTATATTGCGTAACATTTTACTTACATAAGGTTTAGAATTGAAAAGCACCTAAAACATGTATATTGTTCTATGTATATTGTTTAATGATGGTTTGACATATAGAATGATGGTTTGGCATATATTGTTTAATGATGGTTTGGCATGTAGAATTTGGTTCCGTTTAATCTGAGACACTTTGTAAACTGACACCGGACTCATTTCCAACATTAAGTCCTTTGAGAGACTGAATGCAGCAGAGCCAGAAAACACAAATGGAGCAGATCCTTGCCAGTTCAGTGTCATAGGTAGTTTAAGAGACAGTAAACTGCATCAGAGGCAAAGGGGCTTTGAGATGGATGCAAGCTTTCTGACTTCTGATTAAGAAGAACAAAATTTTCTCAATATATGGTCCAGAATTTCCTTGGTGATATGGAGGGAATTTTTTTTTTTTTTCAAATTTAGCACTTTTGAAACTTCATTTCTCTTTCCCTGTTGCAGACTTGATGACATTTGGGGATTACATTTTTATTAGGAAACTGAAATCTGGAATGGTTAGTGAGGAGGCCCACACCTTCATGCATACGTAGACAGCACTAATATCTGACACAAGAGCTTTCCGGGTTCTCAGTGAACTCGAGATACAGCCAAGATTTGAGGAGAAACTGAAATAAAACCTGAAAAAAGATTATTTCTTTGTTAAATAACATGACTTTTCACACAAAGTGTGGAAGAGCTTGTACATGGGAATTGAACTGGAGTTGGAATTCACCTGGACATTGGAATTGGAATTCAACTGGACATTGGAATCCAGCATTAGAATTCAACTGGAATTCAATTGGATTCTAGTTCAAATCCAATTTCTACCTCTTACTAAGCTCTGTGAACTTGGGCCAACTTTCTCAGCTTCTCTGTGCTTCCATTTCTGTTCTCTCTGACAGAGGTAAAGATAGTTCTCATTTCACAGAGTGGTGAGGACTGAATTAAATAATGTATGTGAGCACTTAGCACTGTCCTGCAATAAATTGTAGTCATCATGGTGATGGATGATGACGACTCAAAAATTTTCCTCTGCATGTCAGGTTGAGCAATATGGAAAAACTCTTTAAATTAATAAATCTGCATGAATTCCATTGTAATCTCAGTGGAAGGAGGAACAGAAGAGCTCTTTATTTTGTCATCTGTGTTTTGCTGGAGTTTGACTCAGTTATATTTCAGAAGTCACAGTTGACTGTGTATATAATAATCTGTACCATAACTATGTATGGCTGGATGTAGATTTTTTCCTTTTAATTAGTGTATTTCTTTATGTGTTTTTTAAGCCTTTATGGGTTTATAGTGAAGTGTCTTCCAATGCCATCTGGGACTACAGGTGGTGAGACACTGTTTTTTCTCCCCTCTACGTCTCTGTCTGTCCTCCCAGCCATCGTATTGCCATAATGCTAGAAGGCCGGGGAGTGGAATGAGACATCCCCACCCCACCCTACCCTGCTTCACTCTAGTAGGAAGACATGCTGTGTATAATAAAGGGAGCTTACAAAAGCTCCTATAATGATTGCAACTGGGCTTGCTATTCCAAGGCAGGAGACAATATTCACCTTTTGAAACTGATATAAAATAAATTGGGTAATGGCAAGAGGCATTTTCATTTGAATTTAAATGATTTGACAATTGTAAAATACATATAATCACTTCATAGGCAATCTGTGCTTAAACTCTTACATTCCTATAACAACTGGGCAATAAAGTCAATGTAGCTTGTATTCTTACTTTTGAGCCCAGCACTCAGAAATTTAGGAAAAGAGATGCAGTGGGCAGTGACAGAGCAGTTGGGGGCCCCACACATATGTTCATTTCATGCCCTAACCAAGACTCATACTACAGTTTCTGGGTAAGCAGAGGAGAGAGTATGTAACATTTAGTAAATGAGTATCTAATCACATTCATCATGTTATACCCGTATTTAAAAGGATATTCTTCAATGTAAAAAAAAAAAAAAAAAAAAAAAACATTACTCCTGTGTCACTAACATACAGAAAGAGACTCAATAGTCTGTGTTGAATGCAGATTTGAATTGGAAGCTTTTAATATTCTTGGAATCTTCTATTTGAAAGTGCTGGCAGAAAAGCTTTTCACTGATTATTATAAGGCTGCCATATTTCAAAACTGTTTTTCTCTCTTTGTTTACATTTATGATAGGTCACCATTCCACCAAGCGGCACAAAGGCACTGATATTCAACTGTAAATACTTAACAGATTCACTGGACATTTTTATGCCCTCAGTTTTGTGTATCTTCATGTGTGTGCTTTGAAAACCTTAGAGATGATTGGTTTTGGGGATGACTTGCAAAAGCATCAAATGACAACAGTTTCCATTCTGGGGCTGTTATCTGACCATAAAGATCTGCAAACTGAGAAAAATCAGGGCAGGTGATAAATCTTTTCATTCTAAAACAATTTAATGTTACTTTTGCCATGTGTCTTGTATCTAGGTCTGTATAGTAATATAAAGACTTAAAGTAACCATTTAGAGTTTTTAAAAAATTCCATTGTTGATAGTGGAACATACATGAAAGCATTGAGAATGAAATTAATCATCTCTAATCTCACCATCCAGAGATATTCCTGTTCACATATGGCTATATTTCTTTCTAGTTCATTTGCCTTGCATATTTCACTGTGTGTAGCAATCCCCTCCTATTCACCATGGAAATATAACTCCTATGTGTATGCATATTTTGAACATAGTTGGAGTTGTGTTTTATATACTGGAGTCACATGGTAAGTGCAGTTAGACTCCACCAGTGTAACAAAAACTCTTTATAAAAAGAAAAAGTGAAATTTTGTTAATTATACTATTCTTCCCCAACTCATAATCCTGCTAGATTTAAAATAACCCTGGCCTAACTCCCTTTCACTGTTTTAGGAAAAGGAAGGGCACAATAGAAACGCAAAGCGAAACTTAGAGGGGTTTCTTGGCTTTTGAGCTCCCCACAGTCCAGATTCTGGAAGTTAAGGGAATTTTTAAATGCAATTTGTGCTATCAATGATTCGGTTTTTTTAAACTCCTGTAGTACTAAACCCTGCATAAGTGTGATTTCATTGCACATGACATTGTTTTCTGTGCTCCACATCCCTGACTCCTTATATTAAGTCATGTCCTGATAACACAGAAGCTTGCGGGTGTCTGTAATTTATTCTAAGCACATTGGGAAGCCAGTGAAAGAATGCAAGCTGGAGAAAGGTAATCAGATTCATGTTTTAGAAAGATTGCTTTGTGTCTGGTGGAAGGGGCGAAAGTAGAAGGTAAGTGACTGATTAGGAGGCTTCTGTAATAGTCCAGCAGTGAAAGGTGTGTTGGAAAGGAGTGGGCTCATTCAAGGGCTGCTCAGGAGGTGGAACTGGAAGAACTGGGCAGTTGACGTGATGTGAGGGATGTGGAAGATGGGAGGGAGTCAAAGGTGACTTTGTGGTCCAAGAAGGTGTTCTTTATTCCTACTCATGTTGTGATATTAATGCTTATTTCCATTGGGGAAGAAAAAAAAAACATATAAGGTTTCTCACCCTGTTGAGATGATTCTGAAACTACAGGTGACTTCTGGATTCTTGTTGGATAAGTTCTCTTGGTAGACCTCTGATGACTCAGATGTTGTGGACTCCAGCAAGTTAGGCTAATAGGTGGCCATATGTTTTATGGTTTCTTAGTTCAGGACTACAGCTTGCTTGTCCACAGTTTTGGGCATCATGGCTTTCTCAGGTATGCCTCATAATAATTTTGGTCATTGGCTTCAGCCTTCCGAATTACATCTTCAGTCTCTTGAAAATCAATGGCCAGTTAATACTGCCATTATTTCAGTTCCTATGAAGCCTTGCCATGGCCTTGCTTTACATGAAACCTACTAATACTTGGGTGATTCCTAAAATGTGGTCATAGGAAGCTCAGTGGTAACAGTCATTCTATTAGGTTTGCAAACCATGAAACCCCTAGAGGGCCAAAGGAGAGTTGAGTTACATCTGAAAATTCAACAAGGTTGCTGTATTCCTTAAGCTAAAAGAGTAGTTCTCAACTGAGGATGATTTTATTTTCCAGGAGATGTTTAACAATCTCTGAAGATGGTTTTGGTTGTAACCAGCTGGTAGGGAATAAGTCTTGGCTTGTGGTATCTTGTGGACAGAGATCAGGGATGCTGCTGAACATCCTACATGCAGAGCAGGCCCCCTCCTCCCAACAGCAAAGAATTATCTGGCCCCATATGTCAATAGTACTAAGATTGAGAGCCCTGAGTTAAAGTTATAATTTATTTTCCCAGGTCATTTCTCCCTGTTAGTCACTTTGTATGACTGTGAATCCTATTTTCTTTTTGAAACATTTAAGTGATGGCAATGGCAACCTGTTTAGAAGTGAAAACAAAAATTTTTAGAAAAAGTGTTGAATTATTTATCTACCGTTTGCTAATCAGAGTTTAAAAATATTTAAATAATGGCTTCACTGCAAGGGCGTGACTAGTGTGGACACAATAATAAAACTCATTTTAACCATTTCTCATTTAGTTTTCATTTTGGATGGCATATATATAAATAATTGTTGAAATTTGGAAGTAGATATTGTTTTGTTCATCCAACTTAGCATTATTGCTTTAATTAAAGTGGGGTTTTTTCCTTCAGCATAGTAGCTAGAGAAGATAGGTTTTTAGATGTTTACATATAAATATTCCTAGAACATGTTGGAACTGGAGAGATGCATTCTTCAAAGATGAGCTGAAAAGTTTGTCTGAAATGTAGTTACTTTAAGATGAGTGGGGAGAAGGTTGACTTATAGGCCAAATCATTTGAAAAATTAACTTTGGAGTTGAATGAGGCATATTGTTGCTTTGAAATACGCTAAAAAGGATTCTTTCTTGGATCCTCTGAATATCTGGTGATGGTTTCTTGGTGTCACATGCAAGGATGGCATGCCTGGGATGTCTGTTTGCAGTGAGAAAAAGAAGGAAACATAATTTAACAATTGACTCACTGATGAACAGCTAGTCGACTTAATTGTCTGATGGATGCTGATTCCACATGGCTGGCAAAGTGAGCTTAACGTGCAGGTCCACATGCTGCAGTGTACAGGAAAGGTCTCCCCGTGCACAGCTAACCACCATCACCATCAGGGCAGTGAGTGTTTCCTGGGGCTCTAGGTGCCGGATCTACATCCTGGAGCAAATGTAGACTTTGGACTTGCGTGGAATATGGCCATACTCGCTACTTTGCCTTAGTTCCAGGATGTGTTTGAATTACTCTGGGTGTTTCTTCAAAAGAGAATTATCTGGACCAATATTTTGTTTTGTTCTTCTTATGTGAGGTTGAATTGGCTAAAACCAGGCAGGTTCCTTGTACACCGGGAATTGTTACTGAGCCTGGATAAGCCTGTACTGTGGGATTTTATTCTTCCATGTGACTCATGATCCTAGAAGAGCAGTGAGCAACAAAGGCAAATACTGATCTTCATGTAAGTCTGCTGACCTTAAAAAAGTTATCATAAAATAAATTAGCAAAATTAGAATAAAATGGGGATTAGATGGGGTCGGGGGAGTTACAATCCCTTTACCATAAAGCAACGATATTTTGTCTTGCTTATTTTCATGCAGACTTTGACTATATACACTCCAAGAAAAACTAACAATATGCATTTTCAGATATGTACTCTACTTATTTGAACATAAATGCTTTCTACATTGGTACTAAAGTCATTGCTGTAAATTGTAAGAATCGTGTAGTAGCTTATATCAATGCCTCTCAAACTTTAATTGCATTCTCATCACTGGGAGTATTGCTTAAATCCCAATTCTCATTCACTAAGCTTGGATCAGGACCTGAAAGTTTGGATTCCTAACAGGTTCCCAGGCTGCTGATGTGGCCAGTATGTTTGTTTCCTGTGGTTGCTGTAAGAAATTACCACAAACTTGTCAGCTGAAAAGCACAGACATTTATTCTCTCACAGTTCTAGAGGCCAGACATTGGAAATCAAGATGTTAACACAGGCGTGTATTCCATCCACAGAAGACTCTGTCCCATGCCTACCCAGAAGGCCCCCATTTGGCATTTCTCATTCAGCATGATTCCCTGGAGATTCTGTAAGCTGATGCATATATCAATAGTTCCTTCCTTTTTATTGCTGAATGGTATTCCATGATATGAGTGTGCCACAGTTTGTTTAACTATCATTCCTAAAAATATTTGTGTACAGGTTTTTGTGTGGGCATGATTTTTCATTGTTCTGGAATAAATGTCATGGAGTACTATTGCTGGGTGTCTTAGTCCATTTTGCATTGGTATAAAAGAATACCACAGTCTAGGTAATTTACAAAGACAAGAATTTTATTTCTCACAGTTCCAGGGGCTGAGAAGTCCAGGGTCAAGAGTCCTTCATCTGTCACAGGGTGGAAGAGCACAAGAGCATTTATGCAAGAGCATGTGGTTCAATGCAGAGTCATTCTTTTATCAGGAACCAACGCATTCCTGAAGTAATAGCATTAATTCAGTCGTGATTGCCTCTTAAAGGTCACACCTCTCAACATTGTTGCATTGGGGATTAAGTTTCCAAAACATGGTTTTTGGCAGAATACACCTAAACTGTAGTGCTGGGTCACATGGTAGTTGTGTTTAGGTATTTGAGAAACCACCAATCTATTTTCCAGAGTGGCTGTATCATTTTAACATCACCACAAGCAGCATATGTGTGATCCAGTTTTTCTGTATCCTAGCCAGCATTAGGTGTTGTCATTATTTTTGCCATTTTGCTAGATGTGTAGTAATTTCTAATTGTGGTAAAGATTTCACACATTCTATTTTATTTTGTTTGTTTTTTAGAGATAGGATCTCTCTGTCACCTGGGCTGGAGTGCAGTGATACAGTCAACTCACTGCAACCTTGTAATCCTGGGCTTAGGCAACCCTCCTGCCTCAGCCTCCCAAGTAGCTGGGACTACAGGTGCACACTACTATACCTGGCCAATTTTTAATATTTTTTTTAGAGATGGGTGTGGGGGCAGGGGGTGTCTGTGTTGCCCAGGCTGGTCTTGAACTCCTGGACTCAAATGATCGTCCTGCCTTAGCATCTCAAGTTGCTGGAATTACAGGTGTGTGTCATTTTTCACACATTTTATAGTTTTACATTTAAGTCTACCATCCATTTTGGGTTAATTTTTTTGTAAAATGTGAGGTTTAAGTCAACATTTATCCTTTTTTTGGCTATGAATGTCCAATTGTTTCAGTATCATTTGTTGAAATGGTTATAGTTTCTCCACTGAATTGCTTTTGTATCTTCATGAAATATCAGTTGGGTATATTTAAGTGGATTTATTTCTGAATTCTGGATTCTCATCCATTAATTATGTGTCTACCCCTCCATCAATACCATGTAGTCTTAAATACTGTAGCTATATTAAGTTGTCAAATCAAATAAGCTGATGTCTCCTTTATTACTTATTTTTTTGCTATTCCAGTTTCTTTGCCTTTTCATATGAATTTTAGAATAATTTTGTCTATATCTACAAAAACATTCATGGGATTTTGATAGGAATTACATTAAACCTAGCAGTTTGAAGAGAATTATACTATATTTACTGTGTTGACTCTTTCAATCCTTGATTATGATATATCATCACCATTTATTTAGGGGATTTTAATTTCATCACTATTTTCTAGTTTTCAGTAAAAAAAAAAAGTCTGGAATTTGTTAGATTTACATCTAAATGTTCTAACTTTTTGAGCAACTGTAAATGAAATTTTATTTTGATTTTATTGTGCTCATTGCTAATATATAGGCATACATTCATTAAGGCCACATGCAGTGGCTCACACGCCTTTAATTCCAGCACTTTGGGAGGCTGAGGCAGGAAAATCCCTTGAGTCCAGGAGTTAGTGAACAGCTTGGGCAACATAGTGAGACCCTCTCTGTACAAAAAGCCAGGGGCATGGTGGTACAAGCCTGTAGTACTAGCTACTTGGAAAGCCAAGGTAAGAGGATTGCTTGCTCAGCCAAAAGGCTGAGGCTTCAGTGAACCATGATTGTGCCACTGCACTTCAGCCTGGGTGACTGAGTGAGACCCTGTTTCAAAAAAGAAAAAAAAGAATACATTCGTTTTGGATGTATATCTGGTATCCTGTGACTTCCCAATTCACTTATTAGTATTAGGAGGCTTTTTGTTTTTAAAATAGATTCCTTGGGATTTTCTATGTAGATAACCATATTTGCAAGAATAACAAGACAGTTATATTTCCTCCTTTCGATTTATGTGCCTTTTATTTACTTTTCTGGCTTTTTTGCCAGCACTTTTGCTAGAACTTCTAGCTCTTCTTTGAACAACAGTGGTGAGAGTCTTGAGCTGTTCCAATCTGAGGGGGAAAAGTATTCCATTTTTCATCATTAAGTATTATGTCAGATGTAGGGTTTTGAGTATTCTTTACCAGCTTGAAGAAGTTACCTCTATTTGTAGTTTTCTTTCTTTTTTTTTAACCTTTCACATAAAGAATACAACTTGCTTATTTGTAGTTTTCTTAAAGTTTTTGTCATAAAGGAGTGTTGAATCTTATTAAATACATCTGAATCAGTTGATGTGATCATGTTGTTTCTCTTCTTTAACATGTTAACTGTCGATCATAGTAATTTATTTTCATATATTGAACCAACCTTGCATTCCTGGAATAAACTCTACTTGGTCATAGTGTATGTTCTTTATATATATTCCTGGATTCAGTGTTTGAGATTTTTTTTTTTTTTTGAGAATGCTTACATGTAGGTTTGTGGGAAATACCGATCCACAGTTTGTTGTTATTGTTGTTGTTCTTTTTGTACTGTCTTTGGTTTTGGTATCAGGGTAATAGTAGCTTCATAAAACAAATTGGGAAATGTTGTTTTCTCTTCAATTTGCCTAATAGCTTTCAGACTATCCAAATTATATGTTTTATATTAGATGAGTAATGGTAGTTTGTGTTTTTTAAGCTCCGTTTTATCTCAGCTGTCAAATGTATGTTTGTAGGTTTTTTTTTTTAATAGTATTCCTTTACGCTTTGATGTATGCAAGGTCTTTATTGATATCCCTTGTTTGCTTCATGCTATTGGCAATTTGCGTCTTAGGTCGGTTTTTCCCTGTTGTCGGTCTTGCTAAAAGTTTATCGACTGTTTGATCTTTTCAAAGAATCAGCTCTTTGTTTAATTGATTTTTCTTCATTGTTTTTCTGTTTTTACTTTCATTGATTTGTTCTCTTTTCCTTATTATTTCCCTTTTTCTCCTTGTTTGGTTTTATTTTGTCGGTTCTTGAGGCGGTAACAGAGATTATTGATTTAAATCTTCTTATGTGATCTCTGTAAATTTTCCTCTTAGCACCACTTTGCCTATAATTGTACAATTTTGACATTTTAATTTTTTTCAATGTGTTTTTAAAATTTCTTTTGAGACTTTCTCTTTGATCCATGAGTTTTGTTTTAACAGGTGTTAGGTTGTAAGTAGTTAGAGGTTTTCCTCTTGTTTTTCTTTTGTTGATTTCTAGTTTGGTTCTCTTGTATTTAGAGAACACGTTGTGTATGCTTGTGACTCTTAACATTTGTTGAGATTTGTTTTATTATAAACAACATTGTCAATCTTGGTATATATTATGTTCTTTGGGCACTTGAAACAAATGTACATTTTGCCATTGCTGGGTGGATTGTTCTGTAAATATCTTTTTGATCCTGTTGTTTGAAGGTGTTGAGTTTTGCTACATCTTGGAAATTTTCTATCTAATATTGAAAGAGATAGAAATGTTAAAGTCTCTAAAAACAATTGTTGATTTGTTTCTTTCTCCTTTCTGTTCTATCAGTTATTGCATTATGTATTTTGCAACTCTCTTGTTTAACAAATGCATACACATTTAAGATTGCTATGCTTGGTGGTTTGACCCTTTTATCACTACATAATGTCTCTCCCTGTCTATATCAAGTTTCTTTGCTGTGAAGTCCATATTGTTTTATGTTAACATAGCATTTCTATTTTGTTTTCATTAATGTTTGCATATTTTCTTCTATCCTTTCACTTTCGCCATGCCTATACTGTTATATTTGAAGTGAGTTTCTTGTTAACATAATATACTTGGGTTATGTTTTAAAGTTTACTCTGCTAACTTCTGTCTTTTAATTGGTACATTTAAATGATTTATACTTCATGTAATTAAGGACATGTTAAGGCTTAAAAGCCTGTCTTTATTTTTCATTTATTCTCTTATAAATTTATTTATTTTTCTTCTTCCTGTGGGTTGAGCATTTATTAGCATTCTATTTTGATTTATATATAATGTTTTTGAGCATATGTCTTTTTTAAATTGCATTTTAGGTTTTGGGGTACATGTGAAGAACATGCAAGATTGTTGCATAGGTACACACATGGCAGTGTGATTTGCTGCCTTCCTCCCCATCACCTATATCTGGCATTTCTCCCCATGCTATCTCTCCGCAACATTTATATCTTTTTAGTCTTTTAGTATTGCTCTACGTATTATATATAATACTAAAAGTGCTATAAAAACAAATATGCTCAAAAGTATATTATATATATGTCATTTTACTAGTTTGAGTGAATTGCTGAAACCTTACTTTACATCTTTGTTTATAATATTGTCTGAAATATTTCTTCCATGTACTCTTAGAGCCACATCAGATAGCTGAGCTTCAAACCTAACTGAGAAAACTCAGTGGGAGAAGAAAAATGTCTTTACCTATACTTTTATTCTTTTCATTGTTTTTCTTTCCTCTTTTTATCTTAAAATTCTTACTTTTATAATATCATTCAGAGAACTTCTTTTTTTTTTTTGAGACGGAGTGTCACTCTTGTTACCCAGGCTGGAGTGCAATGGCGCGATCTCGGCTCACCGCAACC
>NW_016107871.1:638925-653174 GCF_001604975.1 Cebus imitator
TAGAGATGGGGTTTCACCATGTTGACCAGGATGGTCTCGATCTCTTGACCTCGTGATCCACCCACCTCGGCCTCCCAAAGTGCTGGGATTACAGGCTTGAGCCACCGCGCCCGGCCCAGAGAACTTCTTAAGTCATCTTTTTAGGATAGGTTTACTGTCAACAAAGTCTGTTTATTTTTTGTTGTCTGAGAAGCTCTTGATTTCCCCTACATTCCTGAAGAATATTTTTACTGGATATAGAATTCTGGGTTGACAGTTCTTTTCTGTTAGGACTTGAAAAATGTTGTACCCTTTTCTATTCGGTTTCCATGGTTTCTGATAAAAAATTCACTGTTACTCTGTTTTTTCTTCAGGTCTCAAAGATTTCTTCAGTTTTCAAATATTTAAGTATATATTGCTGTCGATTTAAAAAACCTCCTATTTTCGGTTTGCTCATCTTCTTGAATCTCTATTTTTATATCTTTTGCTAACTTTAAGAATTTTTTAGTTATTTCTTTAAGTAAATGATTAAATTGTTCCTTTAATTATTTTTAGGATGATTGTTTTGAAATCCTTGTCAGATAATTCTAACATCTTTGTCATCTTGCCTTTTTCACTCAGATTGACATTTTTTTTGATTCTTCATATGACAAGTGATTTTTATCTGGACTATTTCGATATTATGTTATGAGATTCTGAATCTTACTTAAACCTGTTTTAGATGGTCTGGACGCCACTTTGTTAGGGGAAGGGGTTATGATACCTCGTTACAGTCCAGTTGGGGTAGAAGCCTAGGTTTCCTACTTGTCATCTTCTTTTGACATTCAATGGTAGGAGTGACTTCATATTACTGCTATGTGGGGCAGAAGTGCAGAATTCCTCTGGAGTCTCCAAGGATAAGGAAGAAGGGATGAGGAAGAGGTGATGTGGGAAGAAGAAGAGATTCCACCCATGGGGTTGAAGATTCTGTCTCTACTCAGTCTTCTTTGGCAGTACCCTGGAATGAGGAGCAGAGATTGAGGTACCCCAAAACAGCCTGAAAAGGGTGGAATTCTAAGCTGCCTACTCAGTCTTTGCTGGATTGGGTATAGAAAATAACTATAGTCTTTTTCTGTCATATTTGGCTGAAGCAGAGCAGTTCTTGTCTAATAGTTTTCTTTGTTGTCAGTTACCTACCTCTCTCCTAGTTCTTTAGCTAGAAAGAGCAGGCTTTGTTGGTGGTGGTGTCGCTGTTGTTTTCCTTCACCCCAATTGGTTTTTACCCATTGCTGGGTTCTTCAGCTCTGATTCTGGAATATATGAGATAAAAGCTCACCAATTTGAGGTTTGTCCCAAGATTCCTAGTTGGTCTGCCTTTTTCTCTTTAAATTTCAGACTTCTTGTTCATTTCCTAGATCCAAGTCCTATATAGTTGTACTTAGCAGGAGGAATGGGGAAATGTATGTCTGCCCTATCCTTCCAGAAGGGGAAGTGTCACCAGCTTTACTTTTTGTAGATAGCAAGTTAGACATTGACTTGATGGTATAATCCAGAACACTTACTAACAAGAGCTGTCAAGTTGGCATTAGGTGTTTGCTAGTAACATGGTTTTAAAGTACAATAATAAGTATTAAGAAAACTAGTTCTATGTATTTATCCAATTCTTTTATTTCCAGCTCTTATGAGGGACCCTGAACTAATGGAAGGGCAAAGTGGGTGAGGAGCTGAGAAATGAATAACTCACCCCACCATCTGGCCTGCTGCAGTTCAGAAAGTCACATGGCTTTACCAAGTTAGATCTTCTCCTCTGTGTTTACTTGAGGTGCCAAATGCTATATTTAAACCAAGAACTGATTTTGAAAATATTTTTCTACTTCTGTTTTGTCAAACGTGTTCTCTGGCATATTATGTTAGGGCTTGTTCTGCTAAAGCTTAGCAGAGCCTTCTGTTTCTTCAAGCTGATTTGGCTTGCACCACTCAAAACATTAGACCCTCATTTTGGAACAGAAGTCTTCTCCAGAGAAAGCACTAAGTATGATTTAATTTCCAGGCAGGTAATACCTATCAAATGGGAGATGGAGCTTTATTCTTTAATTGTTATTGTTTTATATAAGGCACTTTTTATAAAAGCTATTTTCAGCTCAAGCCTGTTTGACTACATTTTCTCTTTCCAGAATCTTTCTAATTATGGGGAGAAAAGCAAATGTTAAGCTAGCCTTCTTTTATCAAGAAAAAGGGTAGAACATGTAACCGGTTTACTTTCATAATTTGATTTTGCTTGAGCTTTTTAGGTACCAGTATGACTTCAGTATGTATAAATAGAGCTTACATATGAAAGGTTATAGATAGGGCAGACATCTAGCTAAGTCATTATAAAAAGACTTTATTCAAAATGTTGGTATCTGGTTAAATAAGATGGTTTTCTACTAGGCTTAAGTATTTTTAGTTTGCTGATGAAAAATTCTCAAAGCCTTTTCATTTTCTGTCAGTCTTTGGGATGGAGGATGTGTTGGTCGTAGCATCTTTGACCAGTGGCAGAATAATGTCTCAGTGAAGAAAATTGATTGTTCCTGTGGGCACTGAAGGGCTTGATCAAGATAGGGGAGTGGCTGCAAGCATTCATTGGTGCTGGTGCTTAAAGAAACCTTTTGAGGTAGCACATGGTTCAGTGTTAGCTGGAGTGTAGAATCCATCAACAAGATAATTACCCAGCTCACAGCAGTCATGTTGAGTTGTGTTTAATTTTGGGGAGCCTCCTATTTGTTCTTTCATCTTTTCCAGCGCTTTCTAAATGTGTTGGTGCTTTGTGCAGCTTCAGAAGTCAGCCTGTGCAACTTTGAAGACATCATTATTAGGATTTCGGTGTGGGAAAGCCCTGCATTTGTGATCCCCGCAGGCCCTTTCTCACCTTGTTCTTTGTCATCGATCACAGCCTGGTGGAAACCTTGGTTGCCTGATCCCCTAGCCCATCCTTTACATTTGATGTCTGTTTTTCAAACTACATATCAGTTACTTATGACTTTTCTCAGGAATTGATGTGGAAGAGAAAAGTGTGGCTGAGCCACAGTGAGAGACATCAAAGCACAGGTCACTTGGAGTCTCCTGATTCTTTTAGATGAAATTTCTCCCCAGCTAATTTGAGTTTTCTTCCCTAGTCAGAGCAGGCAGGAACACAATTTAAATTCCCAGGGCTGTGACTGTAAGAAGGCGTTAGATTTTTTTCATTTCCTTATCTCATTGATGTTTTTCACTCCCATACCATTCTCTGCACCTGGTTCAGAGTCTTACATTTTTTCTTTGAAGCTAAGGACACTTCATCTTAGGAGATTATACAGGATGCTCTATAAACAGAAGATTCTGTGTATATATTTTGACAATTAATGAATCTACTGTGAATTCACAATCTGAGCGGCAGGGTAAGCTTAGAACCCTGGCTACATGTTGGAATTATTAGTGGAGATTAAGAAAAAAAATACCAATGACTAGTCCTTCCCTATAGATTCTGAATAGGTCTGAATTGGGGGCCTAGGCACTGGGGCCATTATAGACATGTCCCAGGTGATTTCAATGTTCTTCGATGTTTACATTTCTGTCTTAGAGGTAGCAACATTCGGTTACCACTTCCATCCTGAGTAAGTCTGGCTGATACCTTCTTGTTAGAACATTCCAGGACCTCAGGAGAGAGCAGCTCTGTGCTTTTGCAGTTAGAGCCATGTGGGAAACTTAGTGAACTGAATTCCTTTTGGTTCTTACTATAGCTCTCTGTCATCATCACCTACTGTTTATTTTTTAGTATAGGCTTATTAGAAAGAAAAATTCTCAGTTGTGGTTTGGTATCTTTATAGGGTGTGGGTTGGTCTCAAAGGGCATTGCAAAATTTATTTATAGTCATGTGGATGTGTAAAGATAATTTTCTTTCTCATAAGGACTGGTTTGGAATCGAGCAGCAGAAAAGGTGTCACACGCAGTTCCCAAAGGCTGAAGTGTGGATCTGTTTCAGTTTGTTCCGCTGACAAATGTTTTATCTCCCATGTTTTGGGAACTCTAATGTGTCAGGGACTTGCTTTCCTAATAGGAACACTCATTAGTTGGGTTTATTGGTGCATTTGGCATCTTCTTTGCAGTTTTAAGTGTTATTTTAGGATTTGGGTAAATTTGTCAGTATATAAGCAATATAGTTGGAGGGGAAGCTGAGAGAATTCAACTGCTATACCCCGTGTGAATAAATATACAAGTGTTGAATTTTTGTGAACTCTTTAGCTCCCTTCCAAAAAGGTGAGGGCAATCAAACCAGAACAGGTTTCTAGGTAGCAGGAGCCTATTAGAATTACTTCTAAGCTGATTAGCTGGGAGGGAGTGTTGTCACTTTTTCTGAGAAGCACAGCCGAATTAATTTTAGTAGAGGACACCTGAGGAAAAAGGAGTCATTGGAATGGAAAGGTGAGACCAAGATAAGTATCAGAGGCTTTTAGAATAGGAAAGGCCTCTGGGGTTGTTGAATCCAACTTATTCATTTATAGATATGTGAATTAGAGCCAATGTGTTAGACATTCCAGCAATGTTCATTAAGAATTGAGTAGAATGCTCCATGCTGTATTACAGCTAAAGGAGGCAGATGATATATTAGTCAGGGTTCCTTAGAGAAACAGAACTACTAGGATGTATATATATAGAGAAGGATATTTCATTTAAGGAATTGGCTCACACAGTTATAGAGGCTGGTAGCTTTCGAGACCTGCATATGACAAGCTGAATACCCAGAGAAACTGATGGTACTACCAGTTTGAAGGCTGGTGGACTTGAACCCAGGAAGAGCCCATGTTTTAGTTCTAGTCTGAAAGCAGGAAAAAAGTGATTCCCAGCTCAAAGCAGTCAGATGGAAGTAATTCTTTTATTTGGAGGAAGGACAGCCATTTTCTTCTATTCAGGCCTTCAACTGATTGGGTGGGGCCCACCCAACATAGCACAACTAAGGAGGGCAACCTGGTTTACTCAGTCCATTGATATGAATGTTAAACTTATCCCAAAACACCACCACAGAAACACGCAGAATACTGTTTGACCAGATACCTGCACATGCTGTGGCCCAGTCAAGATAACACATAAAATAAACCCTCACAAATAACTTCCCCAAACTCAGATACCTGTGCAGATTTAGGTCTCAAATCCAGGGCCCCTGACTCCTTGTCCAGAGTTCTTCTGTTTCATTATCTTATTTACTGACTCATCTGTAGTAATGTAATAAATTAGTAATAGAGAAGAAAAGCCATAAAAATGGATAAATTAGACCTAATTTTAACATTAAACGTTTCCACTCATCAAAAGGTATCATTAAGAAAATAAATTGGTAACCACAGACTGGGAGAGAATATTTGAAAAATGTATTTTTGTAAAGGACTGATATGAGGGATATATAAGAGGCTTTTACAAGTCAAATATTAAGAAGACAACGAATATACATTGACAAACAATTTGAAGAGAAACTCCATTAGTAATTGACAGGACTGACATTGTTAGTCATCAGGGCAATGCAAATGAAAATAATGGGTTGCCCGCAGTGGCTCATGCCTGTACACTCAGCACTTGGGGAGACCAAGGCGAGAGAATCTCTTGAACTCAGTCAGCCTGGGCAACACAGTGCAACCTCGTCTCTACTGAAAGTCAAAAAAATCAGCTGAGGCCGGGCATGGTGACTCACGCCTGTAATCGAAGCATTTTTGGAAGCCAAGGTGGGTGGATGACCTGAGATCAGGAGTTCAAGACCAGCCTGGCTAACATGGTGAAACCCCATCTCTACTAAGAATATAAAAATTAGCTGGGTGTGGTGGTGCACGCCTGTGGTCCCAGCTACTCAGGAGGCTGAGGCAGAAGAATCGCCTTAACCCGGGAGGCAGAAGTTGCAGTGAGTCAAGATCATGCCACTACACTCCAGCCTGGGTGAAAGAGCGAGACTCTGTCAAAAAAAAAAAAAAAAAAAAAAAAAAAAAAAAAATTAGCAGATTGTTGTGGCACACTCCTGTAGTCACAGCTACTTGAGGCCTGAGGTAGGAGGAAGGAAGGAAATCCTGTCTTCTGCTTGCACACCTTCGGCCATACAGTGTAGTACAAACAGAAGTGGGTATGTGAAAACAATCTGGTGATAACACACCAGTTTTAATTAGTTTGCAGTCTGGAGATATGGAAAGGCTGGCTTGTTTAACTCATTTGTTTTATACATTGTCATCATCATGAATCTTAAAACAATTCTTTTCTGTCATCTTCTTGGAGAATAGGATTTCATGAAAGGTATATTTGAAGCATGTCACTTTCAAGTCAGATGATGAAGGAAAGGGTAGCTCACATTAGTGAGCATTGCATTGTATATTCTTATTTAGTCCTCATGACAGACCTGTCAGGTAGATGCTATTCTTAGCCCCATTTTTCTGAGGAGGAAATGGAGACCCAGAGCGATTAAGTAATCTGCCCAAGAACACACGGAGGCAGCAGATAGCAAAGTCAGGATGGGAACATATGTCTGCCTAGTTCTGCTTTAGCCACTGCCTGTGTTGTTTTAATTAGTAGTATCATCCTTCATTCATTCACCTGATCGATCAGTCACACAGTCTATGCCAGCCACTCCTGTAGGCTGAGAGACTCTATTCTAGGCTAAGAGGATCTCAGTGCTCATAGGAAACTCTCATGATTTGGGGGTGATGGGATGACAGACAATAAACAAGATAAATACATAAATAAGAATTTCAAAGAATGATAACTGCTATGAACGCAATAAACCAAAGCAATAGAACAGACACTGATGGAGCAGTGTTTTTTAGATACAGTTTTCAGAGAAGGCCTCTCAAACCTGTGTTCCCAGCACTAAGCCATGTTGCCTCTCACACAGAAGCCCTGTGCTAGAAGAAATGTATAGAAATATATGCATGGGCATATCAAATATCAACAATTTGTAATCATGCCAATATAAGCCCTTTTGCAATATTTTTAACTTTTTTTTTTTTTTTTTGAGACAGGTTCTCACTGTCACCTAGGCTAGAATGCAGTGATCCCATCATACCTCACTGCATTCTTGACTTCCCAGGCTCAGATGATTCTGTTTCCCAAGTAGCTGGGACTACAGGCATGCACCACCACACCTGGCTAAGTTTTTGTATTTTTTGTAGAGGCAGGGTTGTGCCATGTTGCCAAGGCTGGTCTTGAACTCCTGGAGTCAAGTGATCTGCCTGCCTCGGCCTCCTGAAGTGCTGGGATTACAGGCTTGAGCCACCATGCCCGGTTTGCAATATATATTTTTTTCTAATATGCTCTTTGATCTAAAAGACAAGTAAGAAAAGATTCCACCTATGTGATATGGGGCACTTAAGTATAACTCTCACCAATTACTATATGTTTACCCATCTCTAGGGTGGGACTGTCACACTAAGGTTGTCACAATAACTAGGGAGCATGCCATCCATCTAGTTTGGGGCTGCCAAGAACAGGGTTGCTGAATGTCCAGAGTTTCGTGGAACAAATTTACAATGACAAATAATTGTCCTGCCCAAGATGACAGTGGTACTCCTTTTGAGAAAGACCAGGTGAAGCCTGCATTGGGCTTAAGCTTGTGTATGTTGAAGGCTTTTGTGCTAGGTCTGAAGTTTTTGTTTTTTGTTTTTATGCTTGAATTTCATTGAGGTCTTTCCTGTTTGATGGCAAGTGCCAGGAGTTTGACCTGATCCAGTATACTTCATTCTGTGCTTTCTCTCTTTTCTCTGGATATGTTAAATGAGAAGACAGAAAATGGCTTTTTGTTTGCTTTTTTTTTCCTTATAAACATAGTTTAAAAAAGCTGTAGCACTTTGGGTTGCCAGTCTGCTCTCTAGTCAAGAAAAAAAAAATTATTATTAAGGGCAATGTTAATATGTGACCAGGGAGCCCATCAGAGGGGAGTCCAGGATGGCAGATGTGATAGGGTTGTCTTACATAAATCACCTTCCATTGTTGAGGTTGGCATATGGCCAGTGAGTGTCCTAATTACTGAATGTCTTTTATAGCCCCATTATTTATAATCACTTTTGAATAGCAGCTGGAAGACTACAGTGAGTTGGAATGAAAATACTGGAGTGTGAAAATTATAGTCGTTTATGGAATTATGGAGATTAGAAATATCTGATGATCAGCCTAGAACTCTCTCCCCTAAATATTTTTTAAACAAGCACACTATATACCACACTGTTGAAAAATGAGAACTGTGGTCATTCAGTGAGATGAATCTTAACTTAATGGTTTAAGAATGTTTAACTTAATGGGTTGGCAACATATGAAATAAGTCTAGAACATGTACACAGCCACATTTACATAAAATAGGTGACCCCCTCCTCCCTTTCCCCCCTCCCTCCCTCAGCCCCTGGGACCATGGCTATTACTTGTGACTCTCTCTTTTGTTTCTGACTTTGAAACTATTTAAAGAGAGGCTCTGTGCAATGAAGAGACACATAAGGATGCTCTGTTGATGGGAAATTATCTCACTTTTCTTAGACCCATCAAATGATATTTATATCACTGTGGTCTCTGATTTCATAGTCCAGTAGAAATTCAAGTGGCATACTATACTGTAATGCTCTCTGTATGAGATTTCTCAATGTAGGTCAGAGCGCCTAGAACTCTGCAACTGTTGCATGAATGACTTCAGATCATATTAGAATACAGTTTGCAATCCAGATTATTCCTGTCTGTGAATAAATTGGGGTGAGGCTGGGAGGGTAGGAGCACAGTTGTGTGAATTGCTGTGGCTGTTCAAGGCTGTGGAATACCAATGGGATCTCAGTTGCATTTGCATAAAAACATTTAAAACATCTTACCTGTCAGCAGATTCCTAAAACCCTGGAATACAATGCTTTACCCCTGGGTGCTGGTTCACGGAAAGTAACTTTGCCTATGTGTCTTGGCTGAGTGTTCTCTGGAAGCCTATGCCATTCAGATTTCACTCCCTTGGTTTCTTCATATGGTAGGCATTGAGAAGGCCATTTGGACAACTTTCTGATGTGGCAGTTTAGAAGGCAAGTCCGTCTTTAGTTTTTATTCGGAGATTTACATAGATGTTTTACAGTTTCCTTTTATATTGAGATTCACATAAATGTTTTATAGTCCTTATGACTGTAACTGCTTCTTAAAAAAATTATTTTACTTTTTTACTTTGAAAGTTTCCAAATCCAAACTAGTGTTGAAAAAACAACAAAATATATGCCCCCATCACCAAGATTCACCAGCTATTAACATCTTGCTACACCATCCCATCTGTCCATATTTACACGTATTTCCATTTTGCCAAGTTATCTGAGTTTCGGGTATTAATATCATGATACCTCATCCCCAAATAAACAAACATTACCACAAAATGATGACATTTTCCTACAAACCATGATGCGGTTGTCATTTACCAACATTCATTCAGTAATATCATCAAACTTTCAGTTCATAGTCAACACTTCCTTAGCTGAGGCATAAGCATCTTTTGTTGTTTTTATTTATATATTTTTAAATTCCAGATCTAGTCATGCTTGCACACTGCATTGTTATGAACTTTGGTAAAAGTAACAATTTACTGCACTCTTACTAGATATTTACTGTGTTATGCTAGATATTTCATTAGTGCATGATCTCATGAAGCTGCACAACCTTTTTGAGCAAATACTATTATTATCCCCACCTGATAGATTAGGGAACTGAGGCTCAGAGAAGTTCAGCAACATGCCCAAGGCAAGCTGGTGAACTTGGAGCCTAAATCTAAACTTATCAAGCCTTGCTTGAAATCCAGGGCTCTTAACCATATACTGCTGAAAGAAACACACTCCGTAAGGACATTGATCATATCAGAAAATTTCCACAACACCAGCTATGCTTTTGGGAGACTTCCCAGAAGCAGAAACTGTCTTAAAAACCTTTGGAAGTATAAAAACTTGAATATAGAAAAAATATGTGTTGGTTTTTTGCTTTTATTTTTTATGCTGGTACTTCCCGATTTATCTTTATCATCATTCTGATTATGAATCTTTCCTAGACCCTCTGGTCAAGAACACAGACAGTCATACTCCCCTTGATTTGAGTCCCATCTCCTCCGTTGCTTGCTACCTGGGTGATGGGGCAACTTCTGAGCCTCAGTTTGTGCTTCGGTAAAATGGAACTAGCAATCTCAGTGGTTGGGAGTAAGGATTATAAAATTATTGCTTAGTACTGCTATGTGGCTCATTGATAATGCTTAATAAATAGTCATCGTCATCTTTTGAGTCTAATTGGTCTAGTTAGAATTCTAATAGAGTACCTTTTCAAGAACTTAGCATGTTCTAGAAGGGCACAGACACATGTTATCCTTAGATCCCACTCAGCATTCTGAATGTAGAGACACTTGATTTCAGCTTTTGGTGAGGCCATGCAGCTGTTTACAAGGGCATGCCATAAGCTCACATCAGCTCTGTTACTTTACCAATAGGGGAACATTGTCTTTCTGCTTTCTGTATATAAATTCTTCATTTTTTTTCTGGACAGATGTTATTCCACTTAGTTTAACTGGAATAAATACAAGAAGCACCAAAGGCTCTAAATAATGAAAAAATGGAGATGATGGAATTTAAACCTAAGCTTGCTTTTCTTTCCATGCTTAATTTAATTTTTTTCTCACTGTGGGATGAAATTTCTAATAAAAAGATTCACTAAGAGAAAAGAACAGAGAAGGCAGGTGGAAAATCATAACAAAGCGGATTTCCTGAAGTGCTAGCAAAATGTTTCATGCCTGCTCATGTGGGGAGTTAAATGTAAATAGTTTCTTGAGCTTTATCAGCATATGTAAATCTGTCTCACAGCCTCTCTCTCACATCACACTCACCATACATTTCTTTTTCATTTTTATTTTTTAACTTTTACAGAAACACAACTAAAAGAACAATAGCCTTTGTACCACTAGGGGAATAGCTTCCATCTCTGCATGTGTGATGAGGTACTCCCTGTCTGGAGTCATATGTGGTGTGTGCCTGTACACTGTCAGCTCCATAGTGGGGTGGCAGCACTTGAGATTAGTGAGAGATGAGGACCTGCTGTGAGAAATAGAGCCTAGCTCCCCATATTCCAGTAGGGGATTTTGGTGTGGCTTGGACCATTGGTCCAAAAACTTTAGCATTTATTAGAACCATCTGGGAGGCTTGTTAAAATACAGGTTGCTGGACCCCCACCCCTAGAATTTCTATTTACCTGAAGTCTGGGGTAGAGCCCAATAGTTTTTATTTCATGTAAATTTCTGGGTATTGCTGCTGCTGCCAGTCCCAGGGGACTATACTTTGAGAACTGCTGGCTTAGACTAACCTGGGAAACAATGAACACCCTCCACCTCCACCCCAAGTGTTACTTGAACTCTACTGCAAAAATTACTTCAGCAGAATTGCTTACCTAAAGAGACAGGACCAACATCTAGACCAGGATTTAGCAAACTATGGCCCAAGGGACAATTCTACTGCCTTTTTCTGTAAATAAACTTTTATTGAAAAAAAACCAACTTCATGTACATATTGTTAATGGCTGCTTTCACACTACAAAAGCAGAATTGTGCAGTTAGATAGAGTTCATATGCATTATCAAGGCTGGAAAATAGTTATTATCTTAGCTTTTTATGGAAATATTTTGCTGACCCCTGACCTAGACCAATGCTTGAATGTTTGGAGAAGGGAGGTTACAAGTAATTGTATAAAGAACAGACCCATGGAACATTCCCAATTTGTGTATTTTTTAGATGTGAGAGTTTTTGTTTTTTTAGTTGAATAAATATGATTATGGCAGTCATTTGTTATTTCTCGCTAAACTCTTCTCCAAATTAGTTTTCTTATAAGCAATTTCTCAAAATGAAAGGGAACAGTTTTACCATTATGTAGTTTCTTTAATACATTGTTGACATCTTTTCAAATTATTGGTGGAAAATTTTTAAAAATCATAATTAAAAGGTGAAAATTTCTCATTTTGACACTGTAATTGTCAGACGAGTGATGCTAAATTTCTTCCAGATTTGGTAGAAACTGCCATAACCTTTATGTAAAGCAATTTGTGAGTATTTATTCAAGAATCTTTAAAATAATATTCATACTCATCAATCTAGTAATTTTACTTCTAGGAAATTTCAGCAAATTTTATGTTTAAAGTTTTTATTACATAATTATGTCTAATAGTTATTTCAAAGGAAGATATGCAAATGTCTTTTTTTTTTTTTTGAGGTGGAGTCTTGCTCTGTAGCCTAAGCTGGAGGGTAGTGATGCAATCTTGGCTCACTGCAACCTCCACCTCCTGGGTTCAAGCAATTCTCCTGCCTCAGCCTCCCAAAGTAGCTGGGATTATAGGTGCCTGTCACCATGCTAGGCTAATTTTTTGTATTTTTAGTAGAGACATGGTTTCACCATGTTGGTCAGGCTAGTCTCAGACTGCTGACCCCATGTGACCTCATGCCATCCACCACCTTGGCCTCCCAAAGTGCTGGGGTTACAGGCGTGAGCCACCGCACCTGGTCACAAATGTCTATTAACATGAAACTCATAGTATTGCGATGAATTTACATACCTACTTCAGAACCATTTAAAATAAAACTGGATGAAGGATAGCTAATACGATCTTGTTGGAGGTAATTCATATCAAGGGCCTTAAACATTTTTGTGCTTTTTATCCCAATATTTCCACTTGAGAGGTCTCAAGAAAGTCATCAGAAGTACACAGATTGATTTTGTGCAAGGAGGATAATCAAAGTAGAAACAGTTTATATGCCTACTAATTGGCAATAGGTTAAATAGGTCGTGATGAATTGAAGACATAAAATACTGTGTAGCCCTTGAAACTATTTTTGCACACTAATATCACAAATGCATATGAATTACTTGTTAGAAAATGTAGATATAAATCCACATATGTGGCATGATCCCACACATCCTATAACTTAATGGATACCTAATACATCTGCCACTGCTTCTTTTTCTCTCTTTTTAAAAATTTTAATAGTATTTGGGGTACTGGTGGCTTTTGATTATGTGGATGGGTTTTTTAGTGGTGAATGCTGAGATTTTAGTGCACCTGTCACCGAGCAGTGTACACTGCACCCAGTGTGTATTCTTTTATCTCTTACCCTCCTCTCAATCTCCCCTCCTACATCCTCAAAGTCCATTATATCGCTCTGTATGTCTTTCCGTCCTTATAGCTTAGCTCTCACTATCAGTGAGAACACACAGTATTTGGTTTTCCATTGCTTCACTTAGAATAATGTCCTCTAGCTTCATCCAAGTTGCTGCAAAAGACATTATTTTGTTCCTTTTTATGGCTGAGTAGTATGCCTTGGTGTATAGATATCACATTTCTTTATCCACTAGTGCTTCTCCTTTTAACCTCAACCTGAGCCACCCTCTGTCTGAACTTCATCCTATTTCTCTAACATGCCAGCCTCTTTCCTACTTCTAAAACTTTTGCACATGCCGTTCCCTCTGCCTGGAATATTCCTTCCCCAGCACTTTGCAGACCCAGCTAGCCCTTTATCCTCCTTTAGTTCTCACCTTAACAACTGCCTCTGTCTGGAGGTTATCTCTGTTCATCCTTCCTAAAGCAGGCATGTCCCCTGCTGCTCAGGGGCTCCTTAATATCATTGTTGCATCCTCAGGGCTCACAGGGTATGGCTCTAGGCACTTAATGAATACATGTTGAATTAGTGAATGAACCTCCCCAAATGTATAAGTGTATTACAAGTGTGCCTGTATGTTTATATATACATAGGCATACAGAGGGGACCATACGAAAATGTTAATTATGCCATAAATGAAGTCACAGGTGATTGTAACTTTCTTTGTTGTACTTTTCTATATTTTTAAAGTCTTGAAATTAGTTCATATTGCTTTTTTATTGTGGTTGCATAAATTTGATCATGTTTCTATTTTTTAAGTGTGTAGTTCTGTAACATTAAGTGCATTTACATTGTTTTGCATCTGTCAGATTTATTTTCAATTTATCCGTCACATATATTTTCAATTTGTAATTTGTGTTTAAAAAATCCTATTCTTTATAAAACTGAAGTGCTGAACTGACAGATTTTCTTTTTGTTGCTGTAATAGCTATCCTGCAGTACAAACCATTTGTTGTTGCCCTAATAAATGGACTTTTCCTACAACTATAATCATTCTATGAAGAAATTGTGTGCTAAAGCAGAATCACCTGAAAGTGTGATTAGTTTAAAATCCTTATGCAAGTTTTCCTCAGCATTGAAAATTTGAAATGTATTAAAATGTCAATTCTTTTTTTTTTTTTTT
>NW_016107871.1:653294-655002 GCF_001604975.1 Cebus imitator
TTAGGTAATTCCCCTGCCTCAACCTCCTGAGTAGCTGGGATTACAGGCATGCGCCACCATGCCCAGCTAATGTTTTGTATTTTTAGTAGAGACGGGGTTTCACCCTGTTGACCAGGATGGTCTCGATCTCATGACCTCGTGATCTACCCCCCTCGGCCTCCCAAAGTGCTGGGATTACAGGCTTGAGCCACCGCGCCTGGCTTTAAAGTGTCAATTCTAATTGTAGTGAAATACCATTCTTCGACCTTCTGCATGTGGATGTAGACATGGAGCACATGTAATACAGACAGGGAATTGCATTTTACCTTCTTGGTCACAGATAAATACATTAAGAAGACTCAAAAGCGTTCTCTTGGGAAACCTGGTTTCTTGACGACGATTATTCTTCCTACTGAGCAACATTCCTTTTCGGATCTCTATCCTTTGTTCTGTGAAGCTTTTTCTTTGCTGATTTTGCTTTGTATCTTTTTGCTGTAATAAACCATAGCCATGAGTACAACTATGTAAGGAGTCCTCCAAATCTTCCTAGGGATTCATCCAGTCAGGAGTGGTCTTGGGGACTTGAAAGATAGTGACAAGAGCAAATGGTGGACTAAGTGTGGAAAACAAGACAGCCAAAACTATTTATGGAAAGGCAAATTGGTACTACCATTTTGGAAATGAATTCAGAAATACTAAGATAAATGGAAGATGTCTGTGTCCATTTCCAGGTTTAGATCATCTAGACAGAAAACCCTCACACATTTGCTGAAAAGATGTTGAGGGAGGGAAGCATTACAGTAACATTTATAGCAATATTGTTTATATTGGAAATAATTTTCTATGAAGGAGAAATAAATTTTGGTATATTTTAATATTGAATATTATACAACATTTAAAATAAAAATTACATCCATCAAACATGATTAACATTTTGTAAACTCATGGGTAAAAAAAGCAGAGTTATACTGCTGTAAATATAAAAGACACAGAATTCCAGATGTATAGATAAGATACAGAAACATAAAATAATGGCACATCAAGAGAGAGTCTAAGTCCCATTTTCCCCAGTTAAAATTTCTTGGAACAAGTTCTACATATAGTCATATGTTGCAAAATGACTGGAATACATTCTGAGAAGTGTGGCCTCAGATGATTTAGTCGTGAACACATCATAGAATGCACTTATGTAAACCTAGTTGGTATAGCCTACTACACACCTAGGCTATATGGTATAGCCCGTTGCTCCTAGACCTGTATAGCATGTTACTTTCCTGAACACTGTAGGCAGTTGTAATACAATGGTAAGTATTTGTGTATCTAAACATATGCAAACATAGAAAGGTACAGTAAAAATACAGTGTTATAATCTTGTGGGACCCATGGTACATATGTCTTTGACTGGAACTTTGCTATATAGTGCATGACTGTATTTTTAATTTGTGTTCTCTTTTCCATTTACACAAGAAATCTTGAATTTCAAAGAAAGTGAAGATGCTATGACAAACTGTCTTCTAACTTATTATTGTATTGGCTCACTGCCCTTGACAATTAGTAGACAATTTATAGACATGTCCCTTGAGTAATTGGCAATTAATTTGAGATTAGATGCTCAAAATTACAGTATTCTTAATAGAATGTGAGAGTTGAAGCTTTTCAAGTCCAAATGTCATGGATCTCAGAGTAAATGTTAACTGGCAGCACAGTAAACCCTGACCCTTTACACATC
>NW_016107871.1:656417-661811 GCF_001604975.1 Cebus imitator
TTCACCATGTTGACCAGGATGGTCTCGATCTCTTGACCTCGTGATCCACCCACCTCGGCCTCCCAAAGTGCTGGGATTACAGGCTTGAGCCACCGAGCCCGGCTGTGCTCCCCATTTTAAAAAAACGGATGTTGAAAATATTATATATTCACAGGATATCACTGTGGAAGACAGCGTGGAAATTCCTCAAGGATCTAGAACCAGAAATACCACTTGACCCACCAATCCCATTACTGAGTATATATCGAAAGGATTATAAATCATTCTACTATAAAGACACATGCACATGTATGTTTATTGCAGCACTCTTCACAATAGCAAAGACGTGGAACCAACCCAAATGCCCATCAATGATAGACTGGATAAAGAAAATGTAGCACATATATACCATGGATTACTATGCAGCCATAAAAAAGGATGAGTTCATGTCCTTTGCAGGGACATGGATGCAGCTAGAAACCATCATTCTCAGCAAACTGACACAGGAACAGAAAACCAAACGCCGCATATTCTCATTCATAAGTGAGTGTTGAACAATGAGAACACATGGGCCCAGGGAGAGGAACATTACACACTGGGGCTTCTCAGCGGGTGGGAGACTAGGGGAGGGATAGCATTAGGAGAAATACCTAATACAGATTTCGGGTTGATCAGTGCAGCAAACCACCATGGCACATGTATACCTATATAACAAACCTGGACATTCTGCACATGTACCCCAGAACTTAAGGTATAATTAAAAAAAAATTCAAGTAGAAACAAGAAAAAAGAAAGTATTAAATAAATATAAATAAGCGTAAAAAATAATAATATAGAGGCCTCATGTATAGAAACCTCCATGTGTAGAAATCATATAGAAGTCTTTCACCCTGTTTTCCCCAATGGGGAAGACCCATATATCTTATTCCCTTATGCCCTTTGCAGTCAGTTTTTACCTATCCTCAGCTCTCTGTAACAATTAAACTGTTTTCTCTCACTATAAATTAGTCCATTCCAAAATTTTTTAGTCCATCCCAAAACTTTGTAAATAAATGAAAGCATGCAATATTTTCTCTTTTGTGTCTGACTTCTTTTGCTCAACATTCTGTGTTTGAGATTCATCAGTATTAATGCATGTGTTAGTAGTTTCTTTTAATTGCTGTGTCACACCCCAATGCTTGATTATACCACAGTTTGCTTATTCATTCACCTTTTGATGGACATTTAGGTTGTTTTCAGTTTTTGGCTATTTATAAGTAAAGTTGCTGTGAAGACTCACCTACAAGTTGTTGTTGTTCTTGTTGTTTTTGAGACGGAGTTTTGCTCTTGTTGCCCAGGCTAGAGTGCAATGGCTTGATCTCGGCTCACTGCAACTTCCGCCTCCTGGGTTCAAGTGGTTCTCCTGCCTCAGCCACTCGAGTAGCTGGGATTATAGGCATGTGCTGCCATACCTGGCTAATTTTGCATTTTTAGAAGCAGTTTCTCCATGTTGGTCAGGCTGGTCTTGAACTCCCGACCTCATGTGATCCACCCGCCTCAGCCTCCAAAAGTGCTGGGTTTACAGACGTGAGCCACTGTACCTGGCTCATCTATAAGATTTTTTTTTTTTTTTGTGGATTTGTTTTCATTTATCTCGTGTAAGTAAGAGTAGAACTGTTGGGTCCCGTGGCTATTGAAGGTATGACTTTCTAAGATATTGTTTTCCCAAGAGGGTGAACCATTTCGTATGCCTGCTAAGCAGTATATTTGAGTTCCTTTTTTGCTACAACCTTGCCAACACTTGATATTGCCAGTCATTTTAATTTTCGTTATTCAAGTTGTTACTTAGTGGGATCTCATTGTGATTTTATTTTTTTTCTCCAATGACAAATGATGTCTAACATCTTTTTGTATGCTTAATAGTCGTATATATTCCATTGTGAACTGTCTGTTCAAACCTTGTGATGATTTTTCTTGGTTGGGGCAGGTTCATGTGGTATGTGGGTGTCTTCATTCAATAAATAATTGATGAATGACTGAATGACCTAAGTTTGATTTGAATATATGTATTTTCCTTTAGGCCACTTGAAACAGTAGATATAGTACCAGTCAAATAAAATAGCTCAAATTGGGTTTTATTAGTCTATTTCAAAATGAGCAGGTGTAGCCGGAATCTTATATTGAACGTGATATTAAAGATCAGTAGTTTCCTCCCCTAGGCAGGAAATATCATCATCTTCACCATCACTATCATTCTCATGATTTGCTCTTTTTGACCATGGGGAAGTTATCATTTGAAGACATGAGTTTTGTGGCTCATGTGATTCCCGGGTTGCTGCATTGTTTCTCTAAGGCAAAAAATGCTCTTACCTAATTTGTATCTTGTCTAAAAATGGAAAGACAGCCACAGCCTAGTTATTTTTAGCTGTCATTGAAGCATCTTTCTCCATTAAGAGAGAATGCTAGTTAGGTTGATCTACAAGCCTTCTGTTGATCCTGTAGGCTGTAATTTTTGATGATGATTTTTTAAAATATGTCTCTTTTCTATGACACATTTTTGGATAATATAATATTTTTAGCTTTTCTTTTGTTCTGTTAAGTGTAGAGAATTACAAAGAAACAAACACAGACTTACTTAGATAACTATGCTTTAACAACTACAACAAAAGCAACATACATTTAGTGTTTAAAAAGCAACACGGGGTAGGGAGATGTCTATGTCTATGTGTGTCTCTCTGTCTGTGTGATGAAGAGTAAAGTCTACTTATTTATCCCCAGCTCAAGTCCTTTTTCCTAAATGAAATTGGTGTTAAAACTTTCTTATGATTCCTCCTATTAATACCCAGTATTCCCTTTTCTAAATTCATTTTTACAGAAAAGGAATCAGACATTATGCACAGTTACACACATTTTCTCCCAGGGAAATCTAGCTGACGTAGAGTAGTTGTTATATGGAGGAACTGCTTTCATTGCTCCCTTTTGGTTGTTTCTAGGTTTTTGTTTTCATTTATTTACTGTCATAAAAAAAGCTATAGTAGGGCCAGGTGCAGTGGCTCATGCCTGTAATCCTAACGCTTTGGGAGGCCGAGGCAAGCGCATCACTTGAGGCCAGGAGTTCAAGATCAGCCTGGACTACATGGTGAAACCCTTTCTCTACTGAAAATACAAAATTTAGCTGTGTGTGGTGGTGGGTCCCTGTCATCCCAACTACTTGGGAGGATGAGGCAGGAGACTCACTTGAATCTGGGAGGCAGAGGTTGCCTTGAGCCAAGATCGTGACATTGCACTCCAGCCTAGGTGACGGGGTGAGACTTCATCTTTTTTTTTTTTTTTAAAAAAAAAAGCTATAGTAATACTCATGGAAATTTGAGCAGACTTTTACAAGTATACCTGTAGAGTAAATTCCTACTAGTCGAATTCCTGGTCAAAGAACATTTTATCATTTGACAGTTATTGCTGGATTGTCTTCCTTAAGGTTTCATCAATTTACTCTTTTAGTAATAGTCTCTACATGGTCTATGGCACATATTTAAATGTAATAGGCTACATTAAACTCTTTGATGTTTTAGTCTTCTAGTATTATGTGAAACAGGATCTCCAAATTAATGCATTGCCAGTGCCATTTTATCTAATGACGGTCTTGCTTGACTTTACCCCTGCAGAGGAAAATCTAAAGTACATCCTCCTAGTGACCAGGCATGGCAGGCTAGAATTACATCCTGTTGCTTTCACGCACTCAGTTCTTGGTTACTCCTTTTCCAGGAGGACGCTGTTGTTGATGTGATATGTCTATTTTATGTATTTTCTGCAGGAGGAAGGCTGAACAAGGACCTGCGACATTTTCTCAGTCAGCGGTTCCAGAAAGGGTCTCCTGATCATGAGCTCCAGCAGACCATAAGGGATAACCTTTACCGCCATGCTGTGCCTTGTAAGTAGCCAGGTTTTGGCATGTCACTGCTGGGGTGTGTGTGTGTGTGTATAAAGTCCAGGGGAGAAAGGAGATCTCAAAAACTGGTTCCAGAACACCTGGTGTCTTGCCTACTGAGTGACTCCTTAACTCAAGCAAATCAGAATTGAAAATGAGACAGTAGCACAATGTCATGGTGTGCCTGGGTTTCAGTCACGGCTTTGCCGTGAGGGGCAAATTATCTACCCTTTGTAAGGCCCACTTTTCACATTAGTGGAAAGGACATGTCATTGATACTAGTTTCATAGGACTGCTATGAGGAGTCAATGAGATGAGGGACAGAAAGCATTTTGTAAGGTAATAGTGTGCCGTAAGTCTCCATAAATGTTAACCATTGCTGTTATTAATAGAGTAGAGCAGGCCAGCGGCCTTCGGACTGACCAGTTGGCTCTCTCTTCCTTCTCAGGGTTCTCCTTTTGCCAGCTTTATCAGATTCATAAGTCAGGTTTTTATGTATAATTTTGTTTGAAGAAACGATTTCCACAGATCAAGAATTCCCAAACCTCCAGACCACTAGATTACACCAAATCTGAAAAAACAAGACACAGGACACAGGAACGCTGAAAGCAGAGTGTCTCTGTTAAAGAAAGGCAACTTGTTGTCTGTCTGTCTGTCTGTCTGTCTGTCTGTGGGTGGATAAATTGGCAGCTCAGTTGTAGTGAAGTATCACCGTGCTGTGGCACACTGTGTTCCTGGTTGTTTAACTTCTTTTAAAATACGAGGAAGGAATGATTCTGGTTTTATTACTTAGGATTTTTCTTTCTCTTCTCTACTACCCAGTCCTTCAAAGTTTGAAATTTATTTTCTTAGAAATACCATTTTTTAAAGCAGCAAAAGAAAGGAGGAATAATTTAATGTTCAAGGTACCCTGCTTATTTCCATGATTTGTTTGCTATAAATGGTTTTCTTTAAAAAAAATAAATAAATAAAACCTTGCAAATGATATGCTAGAGTGCTATTGTTTCCTGATACTACTTAACAGAATAACAGAAATAAGGCATTCTGTAGATTTGCAAGGACTTAGACTATAGTTCTGGATAATAACCCCCAGAGATCGGATTCTAGAATAGCCCCTGGCTCTCCATTTTACTCCTTAATAAAACAGAAGCTCTGAGAGGAAAAGAGGTTTACTAGAAGCAACTTGAGACACGGCCCCAAGGTTGCCTCTGTCCATGGAGTGGCTAAGCTGCATTTGATGGAGAGGAGGTTGTGATATGTTAATGTGAACTTGTGGTCCTCAGTTCTTTTAGTCTTTTAGCATCGAAGTTGTAAACTGTAATCCTAGTAATAGACTAATAATAATTTCTTATATTCTGGCTTAATAATTAATTCCTAATGTTAATCACATACGTGGGGCAAAGATTACTATTCTATTTTTTTTTTTTTTTTTGAGACGGGGTTTCACTCATGTTACCCAGGCTGGAGTGCAATGGCGCGATCTCGGCTCACCGCAACCTCCGCCTCCTGGG
>NW_016107871.1:661911-701713 GCF_001604975.1 Cebus imitator
TTGACCAGGATGGTCTCGATCTCTTGACCTCGTGATCCACCCGCCTCGGCCTCCCAAAGTGCTGGGATTACAGGCTTGAGCCACCGCGCCCTGCCTTCTATTTTTATTAATCAAGAAACTGAGACAATGCTGTAAGCCAATAAAGTCAAGTCCAAAGATGATCAGGGCTTTGGGTCTCCTGAGTTCACCATTGCCCTGCCTCTTCCACACTGAAGCACTTTCCTTCTATGGTAACCCTTTGAAGCTGGGGGTCTTTAATACCCATTTTACAGATGAAGAAACAAAGTCACAGGAGGTTCAGTAACCAGTAAGTGGCAGATCTGGTCTTTTTAACTCTTAAGTAATCCAGGGCTGTTTTTGTAGCTGCCCCATAGGTGCCTCTGAAGTTATAGTATAGCAGGTTCAATACAACTTTGCAGAAATCAGTAATTGCAGAATCATGATTGTTCTCTATGTAATTTTTCCCCTACTTAGATTCCAATTTAAGAAATGGGGATGAAGCAAATGAGCACACCATTTCTTGACGCATCTGTGGTGTTACCATGGTTACATTTTGGCATGCTCTCCCATTTTTTCCACTGATTTATTGAACCTGATTGTGAGCTAAATGGCTTGATTTTAAGCTTACCACATGTAGGAACTGGGGCAAAACCGACCTCTGTCTTTTACATACAGTGGAAAATCATGTTTGTTTTTGCTTGTATAAAGCCCTTAGCATTGATGTTTTACGGCTGTGAAACCAGTAAATTAGGAATTTTGAAAGCAGAAATGGTGTTCCTACTAAAAGAGAAAACAGGTAACAATTCATTTTTCATTTCCTTCATAAAATGGGAAGGAAATTCAGAAGAGTTCTGTTTTGGAATCTGGTGTAGCGTGCGTGCCTTTGAACATGAGTAGACTGGGGCTTACTTGGGATTCTTTCGACTTGAGTTACTCTGGCCACATTTGTGTTTATTTTGATTCTTTGGCCCATATGACTGGGAAAGCCAAGCTCTCCACCAGCTTGTTGTGCTAATGGATTAGGAAGCTGTGGATTTGGAAATGGCTTCTCTTGATGATGATGTAACTGTGCTTCAGAGAAATGGGCTCGTGTAATCTGTAAGTTCCAAAACTTCCTGCCATTGACATTTCAGTGACTTAGGTATTTTGAGAAGAGATGACCTCATGAACAGGTGCTTGCAGTGGGGGTGGATTTCTTTCCCTGTACATTTTAGGAGGCTCATGGGTCATTGGAAATGAAGAAATAAAGCTCTTTCATTCTCAGGTTATTTTTAGTGTTACCATAATGTAGTGGAGTTGTACGTGTATCACAGCACACTTTACCACTTAGGATTCAGTTTATCTTAATTCTTTGGCAAAGGAAATGCAGGTAATAGCACCCCTGTTTTACCGGTCAAAAGATGAAACAATATCAAACTTTCTCAAAATTGTATCATTTGAAATGTTGTATTATTCCTCATCTGCTGCTATTTTACTTTTCAAAATTTGTAACGGTATTGTTGAGATATAATTCACATACCATATATTTTACCGATATACAGTGTTCATCCAGTGCTATTTTTGTTATGGTTATTATTTTTTTCCACTCTTTTTTTTTTTTAAATTCAATAACTTCTATCATTTCTACAGTAAGAAGAAAGGGCATGTTGGCTGGGCGCGGTGGCTCACGCCTGTAATCCTAGCACTTTGGGAGGCCGAGGTGGGTGGATCCCCTGAGGTCATGAGTTCAAGACCAGCCTGGCCATCTTGGTGAAACCCCATCTTAAAAAAAAAAAAAAAAAAAAAAAAAGGGCATGTTAGTTGAAATTTAATTATATTTACCACTGAAAATCACCACTAGGAAAACCCCAATAGAAAAGAGATCCAGATGCAGAACGAGTTCAGGGGCTTGCTGTGAAGTCTGAGGGCTGCTCTGCTGGCTGCCTGGCCTGGCACAAGTCACATAATCTCTCTGAATCGCAATAAAATGGAAATAGTAGTGCGGACTCAACCATTGTCTTATCAGATGTACATAGCAACCCAATAAAGTGAGTTTCTTTAAAGGAAACAGAGGCTCAGAGAGGTTAATAGTTTGTTTAAGGTCACACAGCAAGTTGCGTGGTCAGAGTTAAACCAGTTCTCTCTAACTCCCAAGTTGGGTGTTATTAGTAATAGCCAGATTAGAGTAATATACAAACAGACTATTGAGAGTAAAAGAAAACAAATTTTCTGATGACTGAATTTAAAGCTCTGGCTCTTTAAAATAATGATGTTTTTATGTTTTGGGGTTGGAAGCAATGTAAGGCACAATATCTTAAAAATAAGGATATTCTCTCTGATGTTCAAGTAATTCACTGGCATGTACAATATAATTTTAATAATTATTATTCAGATACAAAAAAATCATTACATGATTATCTTAGGATATCTAGGTTTATCATTTTCTGTTTGGTCTTTCCTTTATGTACCTATGGGAAACCACAGTAAATGGGTTTGCAGCGCATGTAAACATGCCCACTTCCCTTATTCCTCAGAACCATCTGGTAATATTTGTCTTTTTCCCCCTCCAGTTTTGTTCACATTCCCAACCGCTCCTGCTGTGCACTTCAACCCTACAAACTTCATCTTCCACACACACTTTGTGTCTTCTTATAGATTGGTACATATTATTTTCTCCTATTTCCCTGCCTGTCTGGCTGACCAGTTCACAGTCATCTTTTTAAGTGTTAGCCAGATGCCACTTCCTCCACGAAGTCCTCCATTGCCTCTGCAGATTGAGCCTATTTCCCTCCTCCGCACTGCTCAAGCCCCACTCCATGACCTTCTTCATGCCTGTTTTGTGCCTGATTATAGTGCCTGCTTCGTGTCTGCCTGTCCTAATTAGATTCTAACTTTCATGAGTCAGGCAGCATCTCTAACTCAGTGACCAGAGCACTCCTAGCTTGGTGCCTGGACTATAGGATAAATATTTGTTGAATGAATGAACAAATGAACAAATTTCTTCCAGGAAGAAATGGAAAAAGATGTTCTTTATTTTTCTTATTTTATTTTTTTCTTCCTTACTTAGCATTTGAGAAAAACAGCAGAATTGCTTTGACCATAAGGCTTTCTGAATGAAAGGAAGGTCAGAGTCTTGAGCCCCAAGAAGGGTCGTAGATGACTGATAAGGGCTTCACTAATTACTTGGCCGGTAATCGAAACACACAAGAAAAATGTCAAAGCTCCCATGAGCTTGGAGCTGGAGTACCCATTCACAGCTCCTCCTAATTGTAGTCTAGATATCACCATATCCCCTTCATTGATAGCCTTCCTGTTCTATGACTTCTTGTCCTAGCTGATGTGACAACATCTGAGATTCTTGCTTTGGAATGGCTGCCTTTCCCATGAAGATAAATGCATTACCTGACAACGCTTGTCATTTACTATGCTGCTGCTGTCAAAACGAGATACAACTCATCCAGTAGTGCTGGCTCTCTGGAATGCTGAACAATGCCCCTCCCATTCCTCCTAGCTTCTCTGGGCTCAACTCTCATCTTTCTTTTCAAGCAAAGGTCACCTAGAAAAGGAAAGGATAAGTCAGTTTTGTTTGGCAGCTTAACACTTTGTTCATCAAGGCTCTTCCCAATACCGAGACCATTGTAAGCCATCTGAGAGGTATTGATCATTGACTTAAAGGACTTTACAGAGGGATTACATGCCTTTGATCTACAAGGCAATTTAAATTTGATGTGGTAAACATAGGTGATCCTATTCTTTATTTATACAGTTGCCATATTCAACTGGGCATTTTAGCATCTGCTAATATTGTTTACTATTTTAAATGGGGCCATAAATTACCATTAGTTCTATTTGAACTTACTGTTTTTTCTTAAGTGTAGTTGTTTTTAGTGTGGCTTTCCTAAAATCAAACACTTCTCCTATGACTTTTGACAATTAGAGCTGATAACATGAAGTAGACCTATTTGTCAGCAAGCGTCCAGGATAACGAACTGGATGTTGGAAAATAGTTTGTCTCCTGGATTGTGCATACCTGTGTTCAGGTTGTGTTGGACACTGGTGGAATACTTCCAGTCATAATTCATGAACAAGAGAGTTCTGCAAGCATCATAGGACTGATCAGATAAAGAGATAAAGGTCACTGGAAACATTCTCTTTATTGTTATTTCTCTGCCCTCATTCTCTATCTAAACTAAGGGCTCTCTAAAAGGATTGCTTTAGTCTTTACAAAGCCTAGCTTGTGGCAAAACTATGACTAGTAACAATAGCAATAGCTCTCCAGCTTTTGGACACCTACTGTGTACTGGATACTCTGTTATGATATCTCTCTGTCCCTTTCTCTCTCTCTATCATGTCATCTCTAACTTTGGCTTCATCTAAAGCACACAGACTCTTAAGGTTCTGAACTCTCTACCTCTTTTCTATGTAACCACAGGTGTTTGTTGTTTGTAATGTAAACAACCTTTATCTTTATCAGTTTTCTACTCTTTATCTCCCCTTCCCTCCTACCCATCATGCCTGTATTTTCCCATGTTCCCTTGGCTTGTCTGTGATATGGGGACTCTTCTCACCTACTGACCCACCCCTTGACTGCTTACACCTGTCCTTTTCCATCAAAACTTATTTGCTGTGCATTGGTTTGCTATTGGCCTTCCTTTAAGAAGCCAATCATTAGAACAAAGAAGTGAATGTTTCTTACTGTGGTATAGGTTTCCTTTGTCCATGTGGTTCTGTCCAAAATACCCTGTGTAAGAGGATATTCTAACAGAGGATATTCATGGGTAACAATGAATTCTTATGCTTTTGATTTGTTTTTATATTCTTCATAATATTTAGCACAAACTGTATACATAGAAATCACTTTAAACACAAGATTCCCCATGTCAAGGTTGTTACTGTGTCAAGGGTATCACTGCTTGCCATGTCACTGCTTATACATAGTCTCCTATTTCACCATGTATAAGGTGAGCTATGATTTATGTTTCACAAAGTAAGATAATAGTCCAGGCAAGGGGTTTTGTGCCAAATTTAAAAATCATGGGTTTAGAAAACAGTACTTTTTGTTTAGATGTGATTTGGAGCTAGAGTATGGGATCAGATAACTGTAAACACATTTTCATTAATGGGACTCCCTGATGGAGCACTGGAATGTGGTGAGGGAAGCAAGAAGGTTCTTTGTTATTCTGGAGTTTTATTCATTGAGGAACCTGGAACATCCTTGGAACCCTCCTGATAAATGACAGCAGCATTCCCCGTGTTTGTGACAACGCAGAGCAGAGCACCACTTTGCATTTCTGCATTGCCCTTTCAGGAGCATTGAACTGTGGAATCTGTATTTACCTCTTGCCAGGGGAGAAGTGAGTTTTCCTGTGAGTGACTTTATGAGAAAGACCTGGACTTTCCTGATGGTGACAATTCCTGTTCTCCTGGGAGCTCTGTCTGATTCCAGGGAAGCATGCCATTCACTGTCCATCCCTGCTGGAAGTCTTATTCAGGCGGGTCTTACTGGGAATACCATGGTTTTGAGATTTGCTGAGGAATGGGTTTGGTAATTAAAAGACCATTTTTTCAAATTAACATATTAAATTTTAAGAAAGAGTCTTCTCTTAATTTTGGAGGTAATTTATTAACAATCGCTTTGTTAACAAAGATCTAAAGCCATTTTCTCCATTGTAGCTTTTGTTAGTAATAAAACTGACATTGTGATTAATGGATTGTCATGGCATTTATTACAAGCCATTGTTTATTCTAGTCCAGGTCAGTTACTTCTATTGATACTCTGCCTTACTTACCCTTTTCTTTCTTGCTTTTTCTGTTTCTTTCTTTATTTTATTTTATTTTATTTTATTTTATTTTACTTTATTTTATTTTATTTTATTTTGAGACACAGTCTCACTGTTTCCCAGGCTGGAGTGCAGTGGCATGATCATAGCTCAGTCTAGCCTCCAACTCCTGGGCTCAAGTGATCCTCTCACCTCAGCTTCCAGAGTAGTGGCTCTTCTTTTTATTTCTGTTTTTCATCTTACGTATTTTATCAGTCCTTCTCCTTAGAGCTTATCTAGACTGATTCCTTTAAAGCTTTAAGATCGGCTCTGAAATTCTAAATTCTTCACTAGACAGGGCAGCTGGCATTCATCACTCTTTGTCAGTAGAGAGCCTAAGTACTTTACAAGTATTATTTGGTTAGTTGTACCATGATGCTCGTGGTAGTTATTACTGTCATTACATATGAGGTAAAGGTGGAGCAGAGAGGCTGAGTAACTCACCTGACTTTATGCATTCTAATTTAAAAATTAACAGTTTTTTAAAAACCAAGTTGTGTTTATTGAGTGTGCCCAATGTGTCAGGAATTTTGTTAAACACGTTACTTACATTATTGTCTTTAATCCTGTTAATCTTTTGAAATGTAAGGTATTATTATATCCATTTTCCAATGAAGAAAATGAGATTTAGAGAGGCTCAAGTACATATACTTACAGAGGTAAGTTGATTTCAGTCTGATAGATCCCAAAGTCATTATCTTAAACCACTGCATTTTATGACCATTTGTACTATCAGTTTACTTTAGCACAACAGTGTATGTAATGGAAAAGAAAACCACTGGAAAGGCCATTCCAGTACCTTCAGGCCACCTTTCAGAGCCCATTCAGCATAGTGCACTTTAGACTCATGCCCTCCCTCTGTGTATCATTAGTGCTTGACTTGTTGAATCTAGAACATTCAGATGTGATGGGCTGTCAGCTGTGGACCTGAGAGGCTGACAAGCTCTACCATTTACTAGTTTTGTTGGCTTGGGCAGGTTACTCATGCTTTCTGAGACTCCATTTCCTCATTATCTCTACAGATGTTTACAGGATATATAGAAGCACCCAATCGTGAGCTTGACACTTCATACGCCCTCTGTTAAGATTGATCTTTCTTCCTTACCCCTTTCCCGTCCCTTTCTAGCATGACTTCCCAAGCACTCTTTTCAATATCTCTTCAGGCTTTGAGGCCTTATTTATATGAAGATTCTTTTTTCTTTTTTTTTTAAACAAGCTAAGTTTTGAAAAACTGACTTCACAGAATTTGTTGAGCATACCAGCATTTGTTGAGTATAATAACTCAACGCTAGATGCCAGGCGAGAATATAGTGAAGATTAATAATTGGATCATTTAGCCAATAATAGGCATGCTTGAAACAGCACATTTTCTGCCTATTCCCAGCATCAGCTAATTTCCCAATGTTCTGTTTCTTTGTGTTTCTTATTATACGTTGTTAACCTTAATTGCCATTGTATAGTTGCTGAGTGGATAGGGTCCTATTGGAGAAAAAAATGGGAAAAAAATTACAAACGTAAAAGCTCATAACACTGGACTTGATTTATATGTGTCTGTTAATAGTTTTAAATAAACATGGTTTGGCTGGTGTTCCTTATTCTAAGGTTCTCAGGGTGTAGAAAAAGGGAAAGCCATAGGAGTTTTAGATTACATTTAATTAGAGTGTGATAATTTATAATTTTCTTATGAAAACATATTAGATCAGACCTCACCACTTAATACTATCTATCATTAATCGAGCGCTTACTGTATGCACCAGGCACTGTGCAAAGTGAGTCACAGATTTGTCTCTTTTAACCATCTCTGAACCCTCACAACATAGTGTTATCAGTTCTGTATTCTATAGTACAAGTGCAGCAGTTGAGGTGTGGAGAGCTTAGGTAGTGGCATTTCCAAGGAGGCACAGTTTAATAATAGTGGAACTCAGATTCAAACCTAGTCTAACCACCTCCGAAGTCCAAGCTCTTAGTTTGTTTTACTGCCTGCCATCACCTTAAAGACCATTTTTTCAAATTAACATATTAAATTTTAAAAAAGAGTCTTCTCTTAACATATGGATTAGTCTTTGGCTGAGTGTAGGATACTAATATATCTACTTGGCAGTCATGTTAATTTATTTAATTGCTTTATAATTTTAGCTGACATTTTCATCAAGATTCGTTGCAATTATAAAGCAATTTCCATGATGATTTATGAAGGTACATGAAGGTTTTCACAGTATCCTTACCATGTATTATTTATTTTAAGAAAAAGATAGTTTCCCAACAATCATTTGAATCAAGAGAATAAGATTATAATGTATTTAAAAATAAATTTCCTTGTACCAAATATGTTCAGTATACATAAGCGAAATTTCTGGCTTCTATAGTGGATTGTGTGCATTTCTTCTGTGCTCCAAGTAAGGATATTTCACCAATTGTGTTCTGATTGCCCTACCTAGTTTGTTTTGGGGAATGAGCTGCCCAAAATTTAAACCTTAAATTTGAACAAGAAAATGTCAGTTGTGTTATTTTCACTACAGTATGAATAAAGTAGACTTTTAAAAGAATCAATGACATATTTTCCTATTGCATTTAAAATTAATCAATGACACATCCCTATTTTTAGGAAATATATGCTAATATATTTAAGGGTAAATGGCCATGAGAAATGATGCAACTATGCTCAAATGGCTACAAAGCATAATAAATGGTTAAAAATATATTATGTATGGGAAGAGGGAGAGAGAGAAAATGACAAGCTAGTAGGTTAAAACGTTAATAACCAGCAAGTCTGAGTAAAGTGTATATGGTGTTATTTGTACTATTCTTATTCTTGCACCATTCTGTAAATTTGATATTTTCCACAAAAGGAAAATCAACCTATACTCCCCACACCCCAAAAAAAAAGTCAACCAATTATAGTTTGGAAGAAAGAGAGAGACAAAAACATAACATTCACATATGTTATGTTTTGTGTCTCTTCCCCCTCATTTATATCAGTGTTTTTAGCCTAGAATTGAGATTTTGTTTCTACTGTGATAGATCGTGTTCATTAAAATATAGAGAGACTAGCCTGAAAGATGTTGTACATATATTAAAACAAGAATCTAGCACTTACAGAATACCAAGTTTATGCTAAGTGTTTTAATTATAGTTTCCCATTGAATACTTGTAGAAATCTTATAAAGGAAGTACTTACTACTAGTATCTTCACTGATGAGGGTACTGAGCCTAATAAAGTTAAGTGACTTGGCTTACAATTGTTGAATAGGACTACAACTCAGTCAGTCAGGTTGGTTACTAGAACTCCCACTAATAGCCACCACTGTTTCTTTCCTCAGACTGTATATGTGTATATATATATACACATATATGGTATAGAAATATATACTATACATTGTATATATACATATAGCATATGTGTGTATATATGTATATATACTATAATATACACATATATAGTGTATATATACTATACATATACACATATATAGTATACATATACACATTTAGTATATATGTGTATATATTGTATATAGTATATATGTATATATAGTATTCTATGTATTCTATATATAGTATATATACATGTATACTATATATAGTATATATGCATGTATACATATGTATGTATAGTATATATAGTATAAACAGTATACTATGTATATACTGTATACCTGTATAGTATATATGTATATACAGTATGCAGAGTATATTTACTGTATATGATAGGTGTGAGATGCCATGGGATGATTCCTGTGGACCAAGGTGTGGCTGCTTCAGACCCAGACTCAGTTGCTTCAGTTAAAGGGAGAAGCTTAAGGAGGGTAAGTACTATATACATATACTGTATATAGTATATGTATAGTTTATATACAGTATATGTATACAATATATAGTGTATGTATGTTATAGACTATATACTATAGTATATATACCATAGTATGTAGTGTATAGTATAGTATACATAGAATGTATACTATATGTGGCAAATGTGTATATTGTATAAATACAATGTACCATAGTATATATACTGTACATATACTATATGTATATATACACAGTATACTATACATCATATGTATATATATGTGTAGTCTGAGGAAAGAAACAATGGTGGTTATTAGTACATCTATATAGTTACATATATAGATATATACATACATGAAGACAATAAGTTAGGAAGAATAATTTTAAATGGATCCTGAGTATATGTTAATTGGATTCTAGATGAGCATAAAATTATTCATTTTAATAATTACTATTATCATTAACATATGTTGAATACTTGCTATGTGCTAGATTTTATTTTATAATAGTGTTATAACTCATTTGACCCTCGCAGTGATCCTATGATATAGGTGCTTTTATTCTCCATCTTCAAGGAAAATGAAGCACAGAAGGTTAAACAGCTTACTAAAGATACCACAACTAAGGTGGAGCTGTGCCATTCCAGAAGTTTCACTCTAAGTCAGTGGCTGGTACTGCCTATTATTTATACTTCTAAAAAATATAAAAACAAAAAAATAATAGGAAAAAAATAAGTAATTAAACAGATTCTTTTTCTTGTAGAAGTGGTGTCGATTTTTATTCTCTCTTCTGAGTCCCAGATCCCATCAGAGCCATCACAGTACAGAACTCCAGGGAGGCGATACTCAGTTTGTAGTCTATGTGAATAGTGCCCTTCCTGACTGATTGCGTGGCCTTATGCAGAGGCCATGTTTTAGTGGCAGATACTCAGCTAGATGTAAAACCTGAATAATAGGGAGAATCAAATTGCCATTTGCTTTGAAGGCAAATGTCTCAACCATGCTTTACAAATATGGTGAGATGGTGCCTTGCTTCATTGGGGGTAATATCCAATAGATACTTGATTATCAGAAACCTAATCCAATCTGATTACAAGATTTTTCCATTCTTAATTCAGTTCATTGTAGGATGGAGATAGTATTAGAATTGGATCTTATTGAGTAGTGACTCTTTTTTTTCATCTGTCAATCAATTGATGCATCTGTTCATTCAATCATTCCCCATTAATCTACTTCTCTGCCCATTGACCAAACATATATTGACAACCACTGTGAGCAGCTGTTCAGCATTTAGAGGTAAACCAGATAAATTTCCTGCTCTTAGGGAGCTTCCTGTGCAGTGGGAAGACAAGAGGCATTTACAGTAGAATTTTATGAACTCTATTGGGATGAGGCCAGGACTATATGATGTACAAGGAGGGGTACCGAGCTCGGTCTTGAGACCAGAGAATCAGTGTAACACAAAAAGTGAAATAAATACCAAAGTAGAGTCGCCCCCCCCACACACCCCCGACAACACACAAAAGGCAGTAGGATGTCTTTCCCAGGAAGAATCAGGAAACACGTACCTGTGTGATCTAGGCATGAGACTTCACTTAACCTATTTAAGTCTATTTTTTCTTTAAAAAGGAATCTTGTATTAGGGGAACAATAGACACATTAAGCAAACTCCCAGACCCAATCCCAAGATAATGTAGTCCAGTGGATGGGGCTTGCTCCTTAAGACCTTGAACTCTTAAGTGTTGAGAGATCACTTCTGGTAGTTTTGAAATCTCCAGAAATATTTAAAAATGGAAAAACTGTGCTACAACAAAAGTTAGGGCTTGGTTTTAATGGTTGCAATTTAATTAATGCTTTTTACTCAGCAATGTAGTATTATTGTGCTAGTCACTAATTGCAATATATATAATACATTAACTCAAATATGCTAAAGGTCGTATAGTCTGGCAGTGGTCCTCAGGTTTAAATATCTTTTATTCCTTCTAATGCATCTTTGTACTGTAGGCATAACTTTATTTGAAGAGAATAACAAAATTCTAAATTGGAGGCCCTTCATGAATAGAGAACCTGAGGCAAATGACCTCCTTACCTTGTCCCTCCTTGCCACCCTTGACAGGTGAGGGATGCAATGGGACAATTGCTTTGGACCAAGGTGTGGCTGCTTCACACCCAGATTCAGTTGCTTGAGTTAAAGGGAGAAGCTTAAGAAGGGTAAGGGGCAAGTCTCCAGAGACCATCTAAGGAAGCAACAAGGGCTCTGCCCAAACCCTAGTCTTTTAACAGGGCCCATTCTTTTCCCTGGATTTCTGATTACTCCCATCACTAGAAGGAAAACTCTTCAGAAGATAAGAGTAGAGAAGCCCCAACTTCAAAGATGGCAACCACAGAAGGAATGGTCTGAGGATTCAGACATGAAGTTGGGTCTTCTCTACTCTTATGACCTGCTTTTAAAAGTGGGGCCATCGCCAGATGCAGTGGCTCATGCATGTAATCTCAGCATTTTGGGAGGGCTTGGAGGGCATATCACCTGAGGTCAGGCATTTGAAACCAGCCAGACCAACACAGTGAAACCCCATCTCTACTAAAAATACAGAAATCAACCAGTTGTGGTGGCACACACCTGTAATCTCAGCTACTGGGGATGCTGAGGCAGGAGAATTGCTTGAATCTGGGAAGTGGAGGTTGCAGTGAGCTGAGACTGTGGCACTATATTCCAGTCTGGATGACAGCGTGAGACCCTGTCTTAAAAACCAACCAAACAAAAAACAAAGTGGGCCCATTCTATTGTTGTTTCTTAAGTGCTTTGCTTTGAAAAGTGAGACAAAAGTTGGTTTTACTGGAAATGAAATCATTGCCAAGGTCACCAAGCTGCTGACCTATAAAAGATTTATTACTTTGGCTTTCTAATCATTGTTCCTGTACGTAAATGAACATGACATTTTTCTAGTTTCCCATCTCATAGGATAAGATTACAAACAGACCTTATAGGATTATTGGAGTTGCAGTTTCTGTATTCTTAGATTTCATCAATTGGCTTGAGGGATACACATTTCTTATTTTCATCTCAAAATGGCTTTACACAGTCTCAAGTTCCCTTAATTAGTGACTTGGGAGAAAAAAGATATATCTGTTTCAGTAGCGTTTTGAAAAAAAAGTTGCCTGAGTTGTAGGTAAAATGTTCTTTAAACGTACAATATGACTTAGAAATAAAACATCATTTGAAATCATCTGGTGGACTGAAATTCTGTTCGAATTCTGTCAGTGTTGCCTGCCTGACCCTAGCTAATTCTGGGAATCTAGATGGCTTTTTCCCCAGTGGATAGAAGTTTGTGGCTGTTGCAGGTTTCATCAACTTTTGTGTTTGATGCTCAATTCTAGTCCTCCCAGACTTGACCTATTGAAAGTAGGGCATTTAGTCTCATGCACTGCTTCAGAATTAGATACCCTATACAAATCCACTTGAGTCAAGGATCCTGTAGGGGAATTTTGTACCTTCTTAGCTCACTGTTGAGTGGATCATTTACAAATCAAGAAACAATCAGATATAACTAAAACACAAGATATCGCTAAAGAACATGGAGTAGGTTAAAATATATATATTGTTGATATAATAATTGCTGTTTTGTTCTGAATTTGTATTATATACTTAAGGACCTGGCCTATTCAGGCACATCAAAGTCTCTTTCCCTTCCTCTGTTCTTTTCCTCTCTCCCTCTCTCCTTCTCTTCATCCAGTTCTTTCCCTGTCTCTCTTTCCTTCCTTTCCTTCTATCTCAAACAGGTCAATTTCTTTCCCTTATTCCAGATTCTGGCAGTAGAACACAATGATTATTAACAATTACTTGTGCCTAGTTATATTTGGATTCTAATTGAGACCCTTTTAAAAAAGATTAAGGATGCAGGGCATGATGGCTCATACCTGTAATCCCAGCACTTTAGGAAGCCAAGGTGGGCAGATCATTTGAGCCCAGGAGTTTGAGACCAGCCTGGGCAACATAGGGAGACCCCATCTCTACAAAAAATTAGCCAGGGATGGTGGTGCATATCTATAGTTCTTCAATAGGCTGAGGTGGGAGGATCACCTGAGTCCAGGAGGTCAAGGCTGCAGTGAGCCATGAGCCATGAACATGCTACTACACTTCAGGCTGGGCAATAGAGCTAGACCCTGTCTCAAAAAAAAAAAAAAAAAGAAAAAAGAAAAAAAAAATGCAGTAGCTCAGCCCTATAATCCCAGCACTTTGGAAGGCTGAGGCGGGTGGATTGCTTGAAGTTAGGAGTTCAGGACCAGCCTGACCAACATGGTAAAACCCCATCTCTACTAAAAATTCAAAAATTAGCTGGGCATGGTGGCCCACATCTTTAATCTCAGCTACTTGGGATGCTGAGGCAGGAGAACTTCTTGAACCTGGGAGGCAGAGGTTGCAGTGAGCCTAGATCAGGCCACTGCACTCTGTCTGGGTGACAGAGCAAGACTCCCTCTCAAGAAAATAAAAAGAGAGAGAGAGAGAGAGAGAGATAAAATAAATATATTAAGATATAAAAGTCTTAAGTGCATGGTTTGAATTTTTACACATACACACACATTCACGCTCATCCATATAACCATTACCCAGCTCAATATATTGAACACTGAGGATTTCAGCAACTCCCTTGTGACTCCTCTTATTGAACGCTTCCCTTCCTTCCCAAAAGTAACCACAATTCTGATGCTATCACCCTGGATTATTTTTGCCTATCTTTGAATTTCATATAAGTGGGATAATAAAGTATGTATTCTTTTGCTCTAAGTTTGTTTGCTGACATTACTCTATGAGATTCATCCATGTAGTTTGAATGTAGCAGACTTTTTAAATTTCTGTGTAGTCTTTGATTGTATGAGTATACCAGCATCTGCTTACCTATTCTTCTGTTGATTTGAATTGTCCTCTCCAGTTTTTAACTACTGTTGTGAGCATTCTTATACAAGTGGACATATGTGCACAATTGTAGGAGTGGAATTGCTGGATTACAGTGTAGTCGTATGTTCTGCTGTAATAAGTATTGCCAAATAGTTTCTAAAGTAGTTATACCAATTTGCACTCATACCTACACCATGTAAGAGTTGTAGTTGGTTCTCATCCTCACCAACATTTGGTATTGTGAATCTTTTAAATTTTTGCATATCTTGGTGGATATGCTTTAGTATCTCACTATGATCTTAATTTGCATTTTTCTGATGTAGAATGCTATTGAGCACCTTTTCAAATGTTTATTGTCTATTTAGATATCCTCTTTCATGATGATGTTTTTATTCAGGTCTTTTCCCATTTGTCTTTTTTTTCTTTTTTTTTTGGAGACGGTGTTTCCGTCTTGTCATCCAGGCTAGAGTGTAATGGCTCACTGCAACCTTCACCTCCCAGGTTCAAGTGATTCTCCTGCCTCACTTTCCCAACTAGCTAGGATTACAGGTGCCTGCCACCACACCCAGCTAATTTAGTATTTTTAGTAGAGATGGGGTTTCACCAAGATGGCCAGGCTGGTCTTGAACTCCTCACCTCAGGTGATCTGCTTGCTTCAGCCTCCCAAAGTGCTGGGATGACACGTGTGAGCCCCTGCATCCGGCCCGCATTTATCTTTTTAATTGGATTGTCTTACTCTTTCTGATGTGTAGAAAAAAACTGGGTTTTAAATTTTGACTCTGTTGCTTATTGGCTGTGCTTGTACTGGTTGTGTAACCTTTTTGAGCTGCGTCTATGGAGTGGGTCTAAAGATACCTGCTTTATAGGTTGTTGTGAGAATGACACAAGGAAATGTATGTGAGTTCCTAAGCATAGTTCCAGGCACATAAATGGCATGGAAAATTTCTAAAAAATCTATTCTTAAATTAGGTGAACAGTTCATTGAGTTATTCTGACATTATTTTTTCCTTCTCTTTTCTTGTGTACTATTCTCTTTTTTATACTTGTAGTACAAAAGGAAAGAGCATGGCCACATGCATAATACACAGTAGGTTGAAGCAACTTAATTGTTCAAAGGATCACTAGAGGTCATATCAATTCTCCTAGGAAATTTTTCTTTGTAATGGGAACAAATGAGGACCAGAAGTGAGTTTCCAAAAAGAGAGAATAAGATAAAATGTAGACATAGGACCCAATTAAAGAAATTTACCTGCCCTGAGTAGTGGTGGGGAGCACGCAAGAACAGTCAGTGGGCTTTGTCTTGTTTCCTCTCCCTCCCTTGTCTGTTAGCTTCTCAGAGACTCAGTTTTGTCTTTTGCAAAGCAGAGATAACAATGACTGTTTTAAAGGGTTGTTGTGAGGCCTAGCACAGTGCTTGGACTCCTGTAAGCACTTTATATGATGGGGGGATGCTATGATGCGTAATGGTCATGGTGGAGTGAGGATGATGTTGAAGGTGATGAAGATACCACTTCTGTTAACAGAGGCATTGCCTGCCTTTACTGTTGTCTGTTGAGAAGCTGCTTCAGGAGTAGATACAATAGCAGTTTCAGGGAGTGGTGTGACCTGTAGCAGGAAGGGGAAAGTCAGGAGAAAAGAATTTTCTTCTCTGCAAGAAACCAGGGTGGGTACCAAGTATTTGACAGTATTTGACAGGGAGATACTATTCCTGGATGTCTATTTGCACACTAGGTTCTTGTGTATTAGAGATTACCTGGGCACCCCAAACCATATGTATAGAAAAAGTCGGAATGAGAAACAAATCATAATGACTTAGGCACTTATTAGAGCTTGCTTTAAGAACCCATATCAGTGTTGACCAGAATCAGGGTTTCCAGATAATTGTCAGAAAAAGCAGTCTTAGGCAGGGTGTGGTGGCTCATGCCTATAATCCCAGCACTTTAGGAGGCCAAGGTGGTTGTATTGCTTGAGCTCAGGAGTTTGAGACCAGCCTAGGCAACATGGTGAAACCCCATCTCTACAAAAAATACAAAAATTAGCCAAGTGGGGTGCAGTGGCTAAAGCTCGTAATCCCAGAAAGAGAGAGAGAGAGAAAGAAGGAAAATAGCCTCCTTCAGGGCACTGAGAGGCAACAGTGCGGTGGTTGCTGAGTAAATATAAGTTTTGGATATGGAAAGATATGGGTTTGACTCATAGCTGCTCTATTCTCTGGCTTTGTGATCTTGGGTAAGTTCCTTCCTGAGGTTTCCCAATTTAAAAAATCGGGACAATAGTATCATCCCCATAGACTCATAGGGAGAATTAACATAATACATGACAAACACCAAGACAGGCTCTGGCACATAGTAGGTGCTCAAATTGCAAAAATATGTCCATGTATCTGGTGAGAAGAAATGCACATTCTGTGTTAATTGAAATAATCATTTAATAGGCAGAGTTGAATGGATGCAAAGGAGGAGGAAAGGGGTGTTTTTTATGTGACTACCCTGCACACAGTAGGATTTGCTGGATCTCATCTCTGGGTTGTGGGTAGAAATTGACTTCATTTCAGAATATGGTTCTATAATTCTTTCATCAAAATATTTGATGTTTCCTAGAGCAGTTGCAATTAATATATGACTTTTATATAAATAATCTACCATTGAACCCAAGTTGGACAATTTATACTTTACTAATATAAGGCACATTGATAGGCACACTAAAATAGTAAGTGTAATTTTGTAGACTTATTTTTTCTTTCTCCTTCGTTAACTCTGATCTGCTGAAAACCCTTCAGTATGCTTTAAAATTAGGTCAGACACTCTAGAAGGATCTGGTTGGCCTTCAAGGGCTGGGTTTTCTTTTATTGCCAACTGTTAGGCTCTCCATAGAGTTTATCTGTCTGCAGGGAAGGTGATCACTTCCTACAGTGGTGCATGGCCAAAAGGAAGCACAATTACTTTCACATCCTACATTCCAGCAAGTATCAAATCTATCATTTCTGCCCCCTTTATTTATTTATTGTGGCAAGTTTATTCAGTAACTCATTTGGCTAGTGAGTGTGGTGTAAAGTTCCACAGGTGAACGTGATGTCAAGAGACGTAATTTGTGTTTTGAAGCCAGTGAGAGTCACAACACGAAATACAAAAGGATGATACCACCACAGGTTCATTGTAGACTGCATGGTTTTAAGGATAAAGGGGTGTGGTCTTGTAAAACAGGCTATTTGTAGTAAGGCCTGATCATACAAATTTAAAGGGTCATTATGATAACATATCTTGTATAATAAATGTTTGAAGTTTCTAGAACTTTATCCTTGATAGGGCGGTTGTAGAATGGTTCTTCTCTCATTAGCTATCTTAAGTTGCATATTTTCATTGCATGAGTCATTTTCAAGTGTAACAACTGGAAGCTTGCTGCTTTTGTGTTTTCTTGGAAAACCTGTAAAAGAGCCCATTTGAGTACATTCCAAGCAGATCGTCATCTTTTGGACCTTGGAGGGAAGTAATGCTAGAATAGTAGCACATTAGGGGAAATGTTCCACGTCTGTTCTATTTTCACTTCTTGTTGAAATTTATAGTCATAGGAGTTCTGTTTATTCCCCATTTACTGTTCGATTCTTCAGTTGACTAATAAAACCCAGACAGTTGTCGATGGAGGTTTTTGTTTGTTTGTTTGTTTGTTTTAATAAGCAGTTAACTTCTTCACGCATTTGTGGCAATTCGACTTAAAACCCAATAGGAAAATAGCATTTCAAGCTGGTGTTTTTGGTTTCTTTTTTTCTATATGGTGGAAATCAAAGGTTCTTATGAGGAAAACACCCATCTTTTTGAATATATAAATAATGGCGAAGTGATTTATTACTTGTCTTTGACATTATATAAAAGTCATCATATTCCACAAGCCAGTAAAAATGTCAACAGTAGCAACTCTGATATCATTTCTCTATTATATGTTGATTTTTTTTTAGTTCCTTGCCCAATTTAAAAAGCATCAGATAAATTGAGGCACATTTGTTTTGCTTGCCTTTCCCCAACAGTATTTGCTCTTTCTTAAATAATCATTATACATTAACATCGATAGCTAACTAAACATCATTATCCAGGCAAAACTTTGCTGTAGAATCCAACACAGCTTAAAATGTTATCTTTGGAAGAGTGTTTTTCATTTTTATCAGTGTTTTCTTTGTCATATAACACCAGTATTTCTTGATCCTCAGATACATTTTTTTTTTGCATATGAATGTTTTTAGATATAGATATATATATTTAATGCCATAGCTTTCCTTTTTCCTGAAAAGCCATGAATTGAAATTTGTATCTTATAATTACTTACATCTTATAACTAAGGAAATTTTGGTATTGTGAAAATTACAAAGTACTGTAATGTGAATGTATTATCCAAAATTCATGTGTTGAAATCTAATGGCCAATATGTATTAAGAGATGGCGCCTTTTGGCCGGGCTCACATCTGTAATCCCAGCACTTTGGGAGGCTGAGTCCAGTGGATCATGAGGTCTGGAGTTCAAGACCAGCCTGGCCAACATGGTGAAACCATGTCTCTATTAAAAGTACAAAAATTGGCTGGGCGTGGTGGCAAGCACCTGTAGTCCCAGCTACTCAGGAGGCTGAGGTAGAAGAGTTGCTTGAACCCGAGAGGCAGAAGTAGCAGTGAGCCGAGATCTGGCCACTACACTGCAGCCTGGACAAAAGAGGGAGACTCTGTCAAAAACCAAACAAACAAGCAAAACCCCGAGAGATGCAGCCTTCAGAGATGATTCAGTCATGAGGGTGGAACCTTCATAAATGGGCTTAGGACCCTTATAAACAGACTTGAGAGAGTGGTTTTCCTTTCTTCCACTCTCCTGCCATGTGAGGACCCAGCATTTTCCCCCCAGGATGCCGTAACAGGGCATCATCTTGGAAGAAGAGACTAGGCCCTCAACAGACAAACCTGCCAACGCCTAGATCGTAGAATTCCCCACCTCTAGAACTATAATAAATAAATTTCTGTTATTTATAAATTACTGTTTCAGGTATTTTCTTATAGCAGCACAAACAAAGATAAGGCTATTCCTTTTTGTTGCTTCTGCTTTAACTTTATATTCAAGCTTATAAGACCAGCATGTAAGAGGCTTTTTAGTTCCTTAGGGATTTTACCTGCAATTAGAATAACTTTCTGTCCAATGGCAGTAATGCTTCCCTCTTATCTACACTCCATGGTTCAATCAACTAGACATAAAATGTAATGCATGTTTCCAAATAATACCTTAATTTTTAAATTGCAAATAATTGTCACATTTTTATTATGTAAATTGTCATATAAATATTTTTATTCAAAATAGAAGCAGCATCATGAATTTCAGTGTCCCCTTTGATCATCTCAACACTGTACTATATATAATTTTTGGTCTGGTAACCATAGATTATCATTTTTAAAATATTCATCTGAGGTCCTTTTCTAATTATTCATATGTATGAGCCTATATAAAATATATAATAAACTATAGAAAGTATGTGTGTTTGGGTTTGCATAAAGCATATCACACGCTTATTTGAAAGCTTGGTAAAATCTGTCCATAAAATATCCTGGCCTAGTACATATTTTCTTTGCAGTAGCTAGGAGGAGGGAAGGAGGGGACAGTTCTTATAAGTTCACTTCATTTTAGTTATAGTCATTCATATTTTCGATTACTTCTTAAGACAGGTTCATTAATTTATGATTCTAGGAAATGATCCATTCTGTCTAATTTTCAAATTAATTGGTATAAAGTTGTACATGGTATTCTCTTAAACATGAAAATAAATCTTTTTAATACTTGTATTGCCTCCTTTTTTGCTCCTAAGGTTGATTATATATGATTTCTCCTTTCCCTGCATATGGTCCTATTTGTCAGAGGGTTTTCTATATTCATAGTGCCTCCCTAGAAATAGTTTTTCTCTTGGTTTTTTTCTTTATTGCCAACAGTGTCCAGTATAAATTTCTACTTTAATTTCATTATTTCTTCTTTCTACCTTTTAAAAACAGCTTTATTGAAATATAGTTCCGATACTACACAATTGACCTGTTTTTAAAAGTCATTATTTTTTAAATTTATTCTCAAGGTGTACAACTGTCACCAGAAAATTATAGAATGTTTTTATCACCCCAAGGAGGAAACCCTCTACTCATTAATAGTTACATCCCATTTCCTTCTAGCTTCCACAGCTATAGGTAACTTCTGATCTATCTTCTGTCTCTATACATTCACCTGTGGTGTAGATTTCATATAAATGGAATAACACAGTATGTGACATTTTGTGTCTTCTTTTACTTAGCATAATGTTTTTAGGTTTATCCATGTTGTATCAGTATTTCATTTCTTTTTTTTTTTTTTTTTTTTTTTTTTCTCCCTCAAGTCATGGGACAGTATTTCATTTCTTTTTAGTGCCAAATAGTATTTCATTGTATGGACAGACTACATTTTGTTTCTCCGTTGATGGACATTTGGGTTGTTTCCACTCTTTTTGACTATTATGAATAATGCTGCTATGAAATTTGTGTACATATTTTTTGTGTGGATGTTGGTTTTCATTTTTTTGTTTGTTTCGAAATGGAGTCTCACTCTGTTGTTGAGGCTGGAGTGCAGTGGCACAATCTCAGCTCATTGCAACCTCTGCCTCCTGGGTTCAGGTGATTCTCCTGCCTCAGCCTCCCGAGTAGCTGGGACTACAGGCACGCACCATCATGCCCAGCTAATTTTTGTATTTTTAGTAGAGACGAGGTTTCACCTTGTTGACCAGGATGGTCTCGATCTCTTGACCTCGTCATCCACCCGCCTCGGCCTCCCAAAGTGCTGGGATTATAGGCATGAGCCACCGTGCCCGGCCAGTATTTCATTTCTTTTCATTGCCCAGTAGTGTCCTCTCATATGGGTGTGCCACATTTTATTCATTCATCAGTTGGTGAACATTTGTTTTTTTTCTACTTTTCTGCCATCATGATTGAAAATGCTGCTATAACATTCATGTATATGTTTTTATGTGGATGTATGTTTTTATTTCTCTTGGGCGTATACCGAGATAATTGTTGGTTCATATCATAAACTTAACTTTTTTGAGGAACTGCCAGACTGTTTTCCAAAGTGGCTGTACCGTTTTATATTAGCGTACAGGACACTTCCAATTATCAACATCATTTCTTACTTGTCCTTTTGATTATAACCATCTTAGTGGTTATGAATGGGATCTTGTTGTGGTTTTGATTTGTTGAGCATCTTCCCATATGCTTGTTGGCCATCTGTGTATTGTCTTTGGAGAACTGTTGAAGTCCTTTGCCTATTTTTAATTGGGTTATTTGTCTTTTTATTGTTTAGTTATACAAGTTTTTCACATATTCTGGATACAAGTACCTTATCAGATAAATGCTTCACCAATATGTTCTTTCATTCTGTGGGTGTCTTTTCACTAATTTGGTAATACAGTTTTCAGCACAACATTTTTAAATTTTAATATAGTCTAATTTGTGTAATTTTTGCTTTTTTATATGTGCTTTTGATGTCACCCAGGATCAAAAAGATTTGCTCCTTCGTTATCTTTTAAGAGTTTTATAATAGATATCACATTTAGGTCCCCGATGCATTTTGAATTAATCTTTGTGTTTGGTGTGGAGGTGGGGGTCTAGCTTCATTCTTTTGCATATGGATATCCAGTTGTCATAACACTGTTGAATTTTCTACTTTTATTTTTTAATTTATTTTATTTTAATATTTATAGCATCATGAGTAGAAAGCATAGTCAATTTCTGTCTCTCTTATTCTGAAATAAATGCATTTAAGGCTATAATTTCCTTCTGTGTGGGCAAATGGGTACATCCTGCGGATTTTATTATGAATCTTTGCTTTCCTTTTGACTATTAATGGCTATTCTTATTGCATTTTAGTCAGTGAATGTGGCCTGTGTTATGTGAGTTCATATTTTATCCAAAGAACATTTCTGTTTATATATATGTACACACACACACACACACACACACACACACACACTCCTTTCCAACCCCATAGATATATTCCACCTCTTTATTATATCCAACAGAGCTATATGCTTGATATGCACTCAATAAATATTTGTGAAAAGACATATGCAGAGCAAGCATTTAGAGGGAATCCACACCTAAGAGTTAGCAGTGGTGATGTGCCAGCAATAATACTTAGTCAGCACATTCTCTGTGCCAGGAGCTCATCTAAGTACCATGCCCTCTATTCATCCACTTAGACTTTATCACAGTCCCATAAGGCAGGAACTCTTTTTATTCCCATTTTACAGGCGAAAAAGTAGACTCATTGCAAGGTCAAGTTTGCCCAACGGTTCACACTGAGAAAGAGCCAGAGGTGGGGTTTTGAACTGGTCTGGCTCCAGATCCCACTGTCATAACCAGTATGTTCTGCTGCCTGGCAAGTGGTCACTTTTCCACAACATTTAATCTGATTCCTGAACATTTCTCTAATTACTTTGAATGTGTTCAGTGAGGGAAACTCTTGGCCCTTTTCTCACAGTTATTTCTCAAAAATTGCTAGTAAAGAAGTGTCTACACTTCACTGGCTCTCTAAATTGTGTCCTCAAGGCACTGCAGGCTTAGCTTGCCCTCGGGCTCTAGAACCCTGGCACCTGTAAAGCCAGGTAGCCCAGGACCTACTGGTTATAATTTTGTGTGTGTGACAAAAGAGACTTTAAAAGAAATGCAGTTAAGCATCTCTCCTGGCTCATGCTGGAGACCTCACACAAGCTGGGAGACCCGTGTTTTTTGAGATCTAGTGTGTAGTCTCTGAGAAAAACCAAATAGATTTTCATGGACTCTTTTTCTTGGGCTTCTCTTGTACATAGAAAAACCTGGTCTTTGGAGCTCTGATTGAAAATAATTTGTTATTGTTAGGGATATTTCCTAACCAAATGACAGCAATTTTCCCCCCCATTGAAGATTGGAAAGCTACATCCTTGAATACTTATTGAATAAAAGTTCCCTTCTTTCTCTCCTAAAAAGAATGCCTTTTGTATTTTTGTTCCCTTCAGTGAAGTCTCTATGCAGCTTCCTTGCGAAAGAGCAATTTAATTTGTACTGAACAATTATTTTCTTGTGGAAAACTAATAAAATACAAATTCCACTTTTCAGCATTAGGTTGTGGCTAAAGGCTTTTGAAAGTTTTATGTAGTATCTGCTTTTCTTTTTCCATTTTTTAAAATAATGATTGAGAGGAGAAATGATGTAAATGCTCATATGTATTATATACATGGTTGATGAAGTATTCCCTTAAGTTTATTGTTTCTCTCAAACAAAACATGTAAGTGAATACTTTGCATGCAACTCTCAAGTTCTTTCACCTTCCAACAAGTATATGTGAATCAAGAATGAAGCTAATGAATCTGTGTTTCTTCTGAGACGTCTTACTCTCTTTTTCTGGCAGGTCGGGGATGTCTAGGGTTCTGGTGTTTGCATTTCACTATTGAAGCCCTGGGAGCTGTTCCATTTTGCAGTTTCCCTCAGAAGTAGAAGATGAGCACTTTCATTTTGTTGAAATGTTTTACATATAAACAATCATAATAGTAGTAGTAGTGACAGGTAACATTTAGTGAGCACCTGTTATGTAAGATGCACTGTACCAAGCATTTTGTATGTATGATCTGCACAGCAAGTAGAGAGTTTGTTCCATTTTGTACGCCAGGGGAAACTTTCAGGCAAGTAATTTATCTGTAGCCACACAGCTGGAAAGTGGAGCGATGAGGTTGGAACCCAGTGAATCTGACTCCAGTATTGAATCTTTGACAACAATGAGTGACTAGAAGGAAAAGGAACCTTAGAAATGCTGTCCTTCCACACCCTGGATTTTTCAGATGCACATCCATAGGTTTACTGAGTGGCAAATGTGAAGGAACAAAACTTATTTTCTCATCTGCTATGAAATCCAGCTGATACTGCATTGGAGGGAAAGATCTGTGCTGCCTTGTTATCTGAATGGCCCGCTGCCCTCTCATCTTTCTCCCCAGCCTTTCTCCCATACCCTTAAGCCTACTTTGCCATTCCATGATCCATCGATTTGTAATCCAGCATTGCCTCCCCCCACAGACGCCAGAAAGAGGCATGCCCTTGCTTCCTTTCCCCTCTTGCCTTATTTTCTTGGCATTCTTCATCTCAGAACATCTTCCAATTCTTTTATCTTCTGTCCAAGTCGTAGTAATTAATTCTTGGAGGAAGCTTGCATGCGATTCTTTGGCACCTGGATTATGAGAAGGCAGGCAGTAGATAGAGTCCTTTCTTTGACAGTCTGCAGGCATTCACTCTCTTGCTAAAAGGTATAGCTTCACTAATGACTGACCATTTGAAAATACAGAAAACTTACCTTCCCAAAGCTAGAGGTCTCTCCATGAAGTTTCTCACTAAGGTGGATCAAGAGGAAGGACTCTTAAAAAGAAACAGGATGGAGATGCTACCACTGGCTCTTACAGAATATTTTAAAGAGGCAGCTGCTTTGCCGGGCATCTGCTGCGGAGCCTAGCCTCTCCCTATCCACTGTCCTATCACTCCTTAAAAAGAGTGAGTTTTAATGACGTTGAGGTGAGCAGTAAAGAAGCAGCTTGATTCTGAGTCAGATTCTACCCTTGATTCTTCAAGTGTCAATTCCTTGAAACTGGATTCTTCAAATTTATTTTCTAAGCCACTCGATCATCTTTAACTCCAAAGGAAGACAGTTATTTCAAACATAAGAGTTATCATCTATTGGAATTCCTTCCAAAGTTGGGGAAGAGGCAGGAAGGCAGAAGTCAGTTGCATCAGAAGGGACTTCTGTCCTTTGCTCTTGGGAAGTAACGATTGCATCCCTAACCAAGAAAGGGAGTCACGCCCCTTCCCTCACCCTCACCCACCCACTCATGCACTCAACCTCCAGCATGTCGCAAATGGGACAGCCCTATTTCCCGCCTTTCCATGGCCAGGGGCTCCCACAGGGCCACGCTGGTGATGGGGACCTGATATGCCCCAGCAGGGGGAGGCTCTCTCGGTCCCCGCCCCCTTTGCAGGTGCGGCCCTAATCCCCCCGGCCTAGATATCCGGCAGCCTCTAGGAGCCTGGGCGCTGTGATGTAATGCTCTTTTTTCACACTCCCGGCTTAAATACAGATGGAAATTGTTGTCATGTGTTAGAAATGTCGCCAGTAATATAAAAGGCGCAAGCCTGGGCATCTTCTCTCCCTTCTCGCACCATCAGCTGCTCCTGCTGCCAGCACCTCTTCCCTCGAAAAACCGCTCTGTGGTCAGGTGGCCGAGGCGCCCCCAGCCTTCCGAGGAAGGGGTTCGGATCCAACTCCCCCACCCCCGTCTCTTTGCAGCCGCTGCAGAGCCGAGGAACCAGCGTGGTGGGAGGCGGTTTCAGGCTCACAAAGGGAAGGATTAATCTTGGCGATTGGGCTGGGGTTTGCAGGCAAGTACAAGTGGTCCATGATCTCCTCTCGCCACCCCTCCGCCGCCCCCTGACCACCTCTGGATTCGAACGCTCCGCCGCTGGAGGAAGCCTGGGGACAGGCAGGCGGCAGCACAGGCGCCCTGCCACCGGAGGTTTGCGCTTGGGTTGTGGGAACATCCATGGAGGTGAAGATGCCGTGTGTGGTGTGTGGACCAGGGAGGAGGGGCGGGGAGAAACCCGGCCAGCTTGGGAGGGCCAGATGGCTGCGACTGCGTTTTAATTCACCAGGCAGGCCCGTTTGGCCAGGCTGGGAGGAAGCGGGAGGGGGGAGAAAAAAAAAATCAGAGGTCAGTGGATAGGGAGAGGCCGGGCTCTGGAGCAGATGCCTGGCGAACAATGGGGCTTTTGAAGGGGATGCTGGAGGAAGTGTGGCGCGCGCTTTGTATTGCCTCCTCCGCATTGCAGGTTGGAATCGGGCAGCTAAATTTTAATGAAGTGCATTCCAAAGTGTGCTCGTCAGCCTGGGCTTTCGGAGCGAGGGGCTTTGCTGAATGGGGACTGGGGGTGGGAGGGGGAGGGGGCCGGCGAAATGAGTTCCTGATGGATGGTAAAGGAGGAGATGAAAGCCTGCTCAGTGTGGAGGGCAGGGGAAGGGAGGGGGGGAAATCAATACGTCCCCGTGCATATTAATAGGCTCCAGCAGGTGTTGGTAAATGTATGTTGCTGCATTGTTCCAGCGCCCGGGCTGGGGAAGGCGGGGGAGAGGGAGAGCTGCTTCCCCGGGCAGCGCGGTGGGCAAATGCCTTTGCACTTTGGAGGGCTTTGTAAGCTGTTGGGGTAAATAAGGAACGGAAGAGCTGCGATTCTCCTCTGTCCATTTTCCTATTTCTAAAAGGAAGAATGGGCATGCAGAAGGCTTTTTAAGTTTGCTTCCTGGAAATTAACAAGTGTATGTCAGAGTACTGTCTTATCTAGGTAAGAGATGCATGTCTGTGGGCATCAGAAAACAGGAAACAGAATCGAGTCTGGCTTGCTGTGTGCTTGGGAGCTAAAAGGCTTTTTCCCTATCTGGTTTTTGTAAGGGAGTGGGCCAAACCAGGAAGGCTGGGGGATTTTTACAGTCAGGAGGGCTATTCCTCCCTTCCTCTTCCTAAGTCCTAAGTTTAACTGACCTGGGTACCAGGAGGCAGTGGAGTATACAAGGAAGCTGTCTTGTCCACAGTGTTGGTTTATAGACTTCGTCTCACATACAAAAGGAGTGGATTTGTGCCCGAACTAAATTATTTGCGGGTATGTATAGCTTATTTATAAGGATTAGGTATGTTGGGCTCTTTTCGCTTTCCCAGAGTTTACCATGCTCAGGGCCCTGTCAACTGAGAATCAATTAGGCGACTACTTATGAGAGTATGCTGGCCAAATAACCCTTGCTGATTTATAGTGTTGCTTGTTTTACTACTTCTCTTGGATGAATATTCAGTGCCTTCAAAAGGTTCGGACATATTTGTTGGGGATTTCAATAAAACGGGAAGCTTTTGCATGAGGGCATTGTGACTTTTATATTGAAATCATAAAAACTCTATATGTACATGGTAACCCACAGAATGACATACTGTCTTTGGGGTTCTGGGAAAGTAAGTACATTTATTAGTTGAGAAAAGCTTGTCTTTTATCATCTATAAGGCTCATACTTTGTGAAGAACTGGTGTTTTATGATCACTTTGAAGCCTGTATTAATTAGATATGAAGTTGGATTCTTTTCGTGATTTAACTTGCACTGAAACTCATCAACAAGGCGCAGCTCATCACTTGCCAATGAATTTTAGTGCTGTTGAAAGCTTTAGCAGATTAATGGTATCAACAGAGACTTGATTCCTCCATTTCTCAACTGAGCAAACAGAAGCAGTCTGCCCCTGTCTCTCAATGCCTTTCCTCTTTTGGCTTTGGGAAATGGGATGGGGCTGAGAGAAGAGATTTCTGATGAGGACACACTGCTAACTCCCCACTCCCACCCCCACCCCACCCACTGCAAGGAGTTAAAAACTGAAGCTTACCCGTTTGCTTCCCTAGGTAGTTTCTTAGGCTGTATATTTCAAGTTGTATTTCTGTGTTTAAAAAGATGCTTGAGGTTTGGTGTTTGGATTTGTTGTGTTTGTGCTAGAGAGATGTGAAATCAGTCTGTTATTCTTTTCACTTAATTATGGCTGTTAAATTGGTCTGTTCTTTTGATTAGACTTGAGGCTCCTCTCCTGAGCCTTGCTGAGCAAAAACATGGGCATTTGTGTTTGACATGAAACCACCCCCAGGGAAGACTAGAGCCTCACTGCCTCTTCAGTTAACTGTGACCAGAAGAGGCAATTTGTGAGGTGACCCCTGGTGTGTCCACTGGAACTACCAACCCTGAGTCTAGATTCTCTAAAAGCTTGTGGCAAAACAGTTCTATATGGGCTTTATGAACAGAAAGGAGCTCCTTGAACCTATACGTTTGATATCCAGGACTGTTTTTGTGATAAACAGTTATATAGATCTTTGACATTATTGTATATAAGAATAGAAACTATGCCCATGAATTAATGGCACCATAGAAATAATGACTATGGTTGATTTTACTAAAATGTAGCAAAGCCTCCTGATGAGGCAATCTCTTCTTTCCCCTTGTTTTCCATTCACTCTTGGCATATGGATGGGGGTAGAGGAGTGGAAAGAGAAGACAGAGAGAGAGAATGAGATCTCCATATTTACAAAGGAGCTAACCACCGTGCTTAATTGACACCAGTTATTGAAAAATTTAATTGTAATTTCTCTTTGACCCTGTGCTGTGTAATGTAAAGCAGGTGATGTGATACCAACTGAAACTGCCTATTTAATGATTCCAATAAATAAATACACAGACCCATGCATTTTTCTGATGTTGGCTTATTAGACTTGTATGGAATATAATTTGAGAGACACTGAGAACTGAAGATAAAAGGATTTCTAAAGCTGAAAGTAAATATAGAGAGGATAGTACTAGAAAAAGCTAAATCTAAAGACCCCTCCCATCTAAATACCACAAATATTTCTTTTTCTTTGCAACTGTATTTGCATAACAAAATTCTGTTCATTTAGTAATCACCGTTTTCTCAGCATGTTTGTTTCTTCTGTTGGAAAAAAAACCACATTTCTTATGTTGATAATCAGACCCCAAATATTTGAATGTAAGCACATCCCTCGCAGTCATACTGACACCCTCTGGCACCAGAAAAACTGTCATAGCATTTTTTGTGATGTCTGGTGGAAAGAAAAGGCAACAATGCCAGCCATTACTTCAGTCAGTCTGCTGATCTCTGTGTCTGACAATAGGCCAGCTCTTGATGACTTTTAGGCTTTTTAAGTGTTAAAAACCCTAAATGTAAAGATGCTGCCTTCCTTTGCTTCCTGGGTCTTATTGACAAGTTTCTGCCAATGTTGGCATTCAGTAGATTTACATGACTAATTTGGGATGCCAATAGCCAGGAAAATTATGCCTAAACAATGCTTCCAAACAGTGAGATCTGTCATTTTTTATTGGTAAACCTATTTGACAACTGGTTCCATTTGATAAAAATGGCACTCAATCCATTTGCTTTTCAAGAATCTAGTGAGTTGATGACTGATGCCTTCTAGATATCTGGTTTTGTTTTTTGTTTTTTCTAATACAGTCCTTGAGCTGCTGTTGCTGATTATTATTCTTCCATGGAGGCTGACCTCCTTAAAGTTTTGATAGGTGGCCCGATTCAAGAATAAAAACAGGATAGAGAAAATATTGCCCGACTTACTAAGATGTTTAAGAAGGTATTAAGCATGAGAGTAAAGGGGATGTTTTGGACTTGAAAGTGACTCACCAGGGTGAATGTTCTTGAATGAAAGATTTTTAAAGTAGTAATGTTTGTGATTATCTGACCTGAAAGGATGGGGGGTGGGGTGGGGGATACCATATTGCATTGAATTCCATTCTGTGAGGCTTAACCTTTTGCTTGTGGAGATTTTAAAATTAATTCTCTTCCTATATTCCAATATATCTATATCCATATAGATATATTATCTATATATAACCCAATATATCCATATAATGGGTTAGCAATATATATTCCAATATTTCTATGTCTGGTTCTAAGAACAATGCTTAGCACATAATACATGTTTGATAAATACTTGAATGAATAGACACATTAAGAACTTTGACCTTATGAAGTCATTATGAAGTTCAAGCTATTTCCTAGAATGCTATTGTAATTATCAAAGCAATGCAAAAAAGTACAACTCAGTGAAAAATCATTTTGAAAATGGAAAACGAAACACAGGTTTGTTTGCATTTAATCACACATATTATTTCCCCCAACCAGATAGTTTATCCTATATTCTATTGGAAGTAAAAAAGCATTTAGATTTCGGCTCACTGTTTAATTGTTGTGAAAAGTAGATACTGCTCTCCTGGTTAAAGAATCTCCTTTCCCCCCTACCCTTCACAGTGTTCTAGTCCTTGGGTCTGAATTATTGTACTGGGTATATTTCTTTGCCACAGTAAAGATTAGATCACTGGAAATCTACAAATTTGACAATGACTGTATGAAATAACTTGGCTATAAGACAGACAGTAAATGCCATAATTTTCTTAATTGTGGAGTCATGCCAAAGAAAGTTGCTTTAAAAATACATGATTATAGATAGTGACCTGAAAGGGAGCCAAAAATGTCTGTAAACATTTAAACTCCTTTTTATGAGGCTTAACACTCTAGTTTATGAACACTTTTGCTATATCTCTTTCTAGCTTTGAGACCTTTTAATTTACTACTTATAATTTTACCTGAAGATGACCTCATATTGGAATAACTTAAAATATTTGAGTGCCTACTATGTGCTAGGTGCTTCTTAGGCACTGGGGATCGATCATAACCTCATGAACAAAATATAAGAGCCTCCTGCCCTCTTGTAGCTTGTATTAGAACCCATCTTAATTTACTTCTAATAAGATCAGGGAATAGGGAATACAGTAGAAATGATTAGTTAAAATGAGATCTTTCCACTATGAGAAGTTTGTTCCCAACTGTAGTCGGCAAGACAGAAGTTGGGTTGATTGCTCGCAAAAAAGTCAAACACAATGGAAAAATGCAGCGTAAAATTACACACTAGCCCTTATTCTTCTGATGTCCTGCTCCTCAAAAGTAACTGCATGTGCATGTGTGCCTTTGTTTCCCTCCTAACCTTTCTGCGCTAATATGTATACACACACAGATTTTTTCTTTCAAAGAACATGCTATCACACTCTACCTCCTGTTTAATCAATCCATTTCTTTTTCCCACCTGAAATTGACATCTTAATACATAACACAAATATCCTACATAATTCTTGGTAACAACCACCTAGTGTTCCAAAGTGTGGTGGGAAGATGGTATAATATGTGTAACCCTTGCCCTGATGGTGAAATGGTGACATGTTTCTATTTCTTCAGTATTACTGATAATGCTGTATTAACTCTCCTTTGCACGCTAGTGCAGCTGCACACTTTGCATTCACTTACAACTTGGCTTTTCTTTTTGTCATTACATCTGGGCAACTTTCCATGTCAGTAGATGCATGCCTACTTCATTCTTTCTAATAATAACTGGAACCTACTTTTGTTAGGTTGCTATGTGCTAGGGCTGGCTGATTTAGTCCTCAGAAAAACACTAAGATATATTTATTCATTCAACAAATATTTATTTAGCAACCGTTATGTACTAGGAACTATGTTCTGCCTGCCTGGTATATATGATCAAGCAAAACATATGAAGATCTTTTATAGGGTTTATGTTCTAGTCAGGTGAAATCAACAATAAAAACAGTACATGTAATAGTTAAGTAAATTATTTAGTATATTAGAAGGTGGGGATTATATGGGTGGAAAAGCAGAGCAGAGTAAGGGGGCTGAGTGTGGAGATTGGGCATGTTGCAGTTTTTAAATAGAGTTGTCAAGATGACAGGGTAGACCACACTGGGAAAGGAACATATAAGCACAAAGTTGACTGGATGAGCGAAGAAGCCACATGCTTAACTGGGTAAAAAATCCAATCCTGTGCAAAGGCCCTGTGGCAGAACTGGTGCCTGCATTTTCAGAGGAACAGCAGAGAGGCCAGAGTGGCAGAAATAGAGTGAACAAGGGTTAGAACTATGGGAGGAGAGGTCAGCGTATAAGGAAGAATGACAGATTATGGTAGACATTTTCGACCATAACCACAGCACCTAGAGTGAAATAGGAGCCCCTGAAGAGTCTTGATCCAGACAGTAACTTGCTGTCAATGAACATTTGCAGAGCCTCACTGTAGGTAGTAGGATGAGGTTTTCTGAAGGAGTGGAAGCAGAGAGCACCGATAGAAAGCTGTTATAATCCTGGTGTGAGTTGATGGCAGCCAGACCAGAGTAATAGTAATAGAGGTGTATTAAGTGGTTATATATATGTTTTGAAAGTAGACTCATCCCTAATGGATGACATGAGGAGTGTGAGAAAAAGAGAGGAGTTGAGGATGATTTCAAGGGTTTTTGTTTTTGTTTTTTAACAAGAACAGCTGGAAGGACAGTTGCCATCTGCTAGATGGGGAACCCTGGGGGCGGGTCATCTTTTAGTTTAAAATCAAAAATTTCACTTTGGACATAGTGAGCTGGACTGTCAGGACTCTCAAGAAAGTAGTGGTTATAGAGTGTGAAGTTCATGGAGAATTTTCCTGTACCATAATTTAGCCCATCACTCCCCAGTTTTTGAATGTTGGAAACAGTGATGAAAGGAACATTCTTGTACACATAGCTTTGTGTCTATTGTGAATTTTTCTGCAGGTTAAACTCCTGAGAGTGGCATCACTGAGTTAAAGAGAATGTAGATTTTGGGATTTGAAATACTTCCAAATTGTTCTACTAAAAGAATTATATAATTCATATTCCGCTCTTCAGTGTGTGTAAGGGTGTTCATTTTCTTTTATCATTGTCAAAACAATATAATCAGTTTCTTAAACGTTTTGACGGTTTAATAGGTGAAAAAACATGGACTTGGCTTTAAAGGCTCTGTCCAGGTTCTGGAAGATGTTGGAATTTATCCTGTTCTGTGAAGGTTTGCCCAGCCTGGGCACAGTAGTGATGTAAGTCACATTTGGTAGGACAGCCTAATTGCTTGAGGACTTAGCTCTCCGCAAGAGGATGTAACATATTCAGCATTGTTCAAGCTGCTAATTAAAGACTACTGGGGAGACAGCTAAGTAGCAGTTTTAAAGTACGTTTCCTTTAAAAGGGGAAATTTTGAATTACTGTATATCATCCTCAGAAAGAACAGTTTATTCTGACATTTGGACAAGTTTTAATAGCAATCGTTGAATTAAAATAGTTGGCACAGCCAAGGTAGTTAAGAGCACTGAGTGAATTCAGATTTCTTTGCAGCCATACACGGTCAAAGGAGTACCAAGTTGAAATCTTTATGATTTTTTTACCAATTAATCAGACAAATAGTTGTATGACCCAAATATGTTTATGAGTCCAATATTATGCTGGATGCTACAGATACAAAGATGTACAAAACGACTTTACCCTCACAGGGGAATTGGTGGTGGTAAGAGACACATACATGGCCAATGAAACCCCACCGTCACATGGGTTGTAAGAGAAGTATGTCAGGGTGTTTGGGAGCACAGAGACCAACCTGACTTTGTCTAGAATTCAGGTCATGGAAGATTTCAAGGCAGAGGAGACACTGATGTGATGATGGGCTTTAAAGGCCAGACAGGAGTTTTTCAGAGGGAATGGAGACTTTCCTGGAAGAGGACCCAACCATATGTATATCAAGTCATAAGAGGCTGGTATTTCTGGGAAGGGATTAAGTCATGGATTGTTGAGTGTGCAATTTTAAGAGTTATGAAAAGGGTCAGGCACAGAGGCTCACACTTGTAATCCCAACACTTTGGGAGGCTGAGGTGGGTAGATCGTGAGGTCATGAGATTGAAACCATTCTGGCCAACATGGTGAAACCCCATCTCTATTAAAATATAAAAAATTAGCTGGGCATGGTGGCAAGCATCTGTAGTCCCAGCTACTTGGGAGGCTGAGGCAGAGGAATTGCTTGAACCTGGGAGGCAAATGTTGCAGTAAGCTGATATCGCGCCACTGCACTGCAGCCTGGCAACAGACCGAGACCCCATCTCAAAAAAAAAGAGTTATGAGAGACAGACAGGGGGATGGACACAGAGACGCCAAGGAGCCTGGAACTTATCCCGAGGGTGATGGGCATCTTAGAAGAGTTTAGGCAGGAGAGTCACATGGTACTATTTGTGTTTTTTTGAAAACCATCCTGGTAGGCCAGGTGCGGTGGCTCATGCCTGTAATCCCAGCACTTCGGGAGGCCGAGGTGGGCGGATCACTTAAGGTCAGGAGTTTGAGACCAGCCTGCCCAACAGGTCAAAACCCCATCTCTACTAAAAATACAAAAAATTACCTGGGTGTGGTTTTGGGCGCCTGTACTAATCCCAGCTACTTGGGAGGCCGAGGCAGGAGAATCACTTGAACCCGGAAGGCGGAGATTACAGTGAGCTGAGATCGTGCCACTGCACTCCAGCCTGGGAGACAAGAGTGAAACTCCATCTCAAGAAAAAAGGAAAAAAGATAAAAACACCCTGGCAACCATCTAAGGCAAAGGTCATTCAGGTAGGGTCCTAAAGTCAGACTTGGCCCACTGCATGTCGTGGTAAATAGTTTTATTGGAACCTTGTCATTTGAATATTGTATTTTTTTTGTATGGCTGCTTTTGTGCCACAATGGCAGTGTTGAGTAGTTGTGACAGAGACTACACAGCCTCCAAAGCCTATTTTCTATTTACTTTCTGACCCTTTATGGAGAAGTTTCCCAACCCCTGATCTAGGGAATGAAGTTAATGCAGGGAGGCCAACAAGGAAGCTATGGTCAAAGTGAAATTCCAAGTTAAGGCAGAGAAGATAGGGGAAGTACTCAAGAAACAAATATTCAGAGAGAGAAAGGACTTGGTGAGTACTGGAGCAGGAAGTGCAAGGGAGAGGAAGAGGTCCAAGATGCCATGCATGATCTTAGGAAGGGTGACTCGGTAGACACGAAAGTCACATGGGTGTGCAAGCGGAGCTGTCCAGCAGAGTGTGGGATCTATCAGCCTGGGAGTGGCCTAAGTGGCTGTCCAAATGGCATGTTTAAGTTTGGACCTGTTTTCATAGTATCTTGTTAATATATAAAAATATAGACGCACCTTACTTCATTGCCCCATTCTAAGGAAAGGAATCCTCATGGCCATCATTTTAAATCATTTTTAAACATTTAACCATTCGAGTTTTCTGTCTCCGCAGTTTTCTGTCCACATACTGCAGGAAGCCGTCCCTGCATACTGTAAACTGTGAACTCTGACCTATCCCTGCTCTGAACCTAGCAACATTAGAAAACTCTTTACTTCCTAGATGGTTCTCTTTTTAAGCTAACATTTCTTGTTTCACTATCTAGAATATAAGTTTAAGGATAACTTTAGTGTCTCACACATTTTTGTGTTCCTGGGGTCTACTGTGAAATCACAATTTAGGTGTATAAATATTTATTTTTTTAATTATAGTGCCTGATAGTCAAGTGATAGAGCCAGGCAATCTTATCTTGCCTCTACTATCATTCATCATTTGTTCAATAAAAATTTATTGAGCATGTTATATGTGCCAAACACTCTGCAAAGTACCAAGGGTACAATAATTAACACTTGTTTCCCTTAGGGAACTCAAATTTTAGTAGAGGATGACAGACAATACAATGCCCTTCGTACTTTCTTAAGTCCTGGAACAATAGAACATAATATTGCCAGAGAACTCTGAGATGTTATTTTTGTTTAATCCTCTCATTTTACAGATGCTTAACCTGCGCAGAGATAGAATTTGAACTGCCTGTCTCACCAATAGAGTGGTGAGACTTTCATCTGTGTTGCCTAGATTGAAAAATGTGATTTGATTTACACCGAAGGGCCTAGTCACTCATTGTTTTAATGTGCCTTTTACATATGGGGAGTAGTTTGTCATCTTTGGTCAGTGTTGATTCTGAAGGTAGCATTTTTTCTTTTTGTTGATGTACCCCTACCAGACTTGCCTTTAAATGCAAACGCTCCACCTTAATGGGGTCAAATTTAGGGAGGAATGCTTCACCCTTAGAGCAGGTTCTTATCTCATATAACGTGCTGCTATCTGTATTCTTGAAACTGATGTGGAAAATAATGGAACATAGAGTTTCTGGCAGCTTCCCGTTTTCATCGTTACAGGAGTTGAAAGCATCAATTTTCATTTCATGCTTTGAATTGCTTGTAATATGGGTTTTTAGCGAGCCTTTGGTAGGCAGATGAGCCAGCACTTTGAGGCTCTTCAGAATAGGAGCCTCTAAGGAATGCCAAAAAATAGGCTCTAGAGATTTGGGGAAAGAACCAAATGTGTGCTGGGGAATTGAGATCCAGATGCATTGCTCCCCCAACACTGGGAAGGTGAACTTCTCTCTGGCTTGCCATGCATTTTGTAGAATTACTCCCTGACAGAGTGCTTCTCTTAGTTTCATTATGTTGTAATGTCAAGAAGTAGGGGGTGTAGTTAATACAGCTGATCAACTTAGATTTCTCAACTTTAAAATGGTAAAGTAGGCTGCGTGCTGCTGTTCATTCCTGTAATCCTAGTACTTTGGGAGGTCAAAGCAGGTAGATTGCTTGAGCTCAGGCATTTAAGACCAGGCTGGCAACATGGTGAAACCTCATCTCTACAAAAAAATAGAAAAATTAGCCGGGCATGGTGACATGCCTGTAGTCCCAGCTACTTGAGAGGTGGAAGCTGGGAGGATTGTTTGAGCCCAGGAAGTGGAGGTTACAGTGAGCTGAGATCACACCACTGCACTCCAGCCTGGGTGACAGAGCAAGACCTTGTCTAACAACAAGAACAACAAAAAAAAGATAAAATGACAAAGTAATGCCGTATGCATTCAGTAGAAACCATACTTTGAGTGCTCATACAACTGTTCTGTTTTTTGCTTTCAGTGCAGTGTTCAGTAAATTACGTGTGATATTCAGTACTTCGTTATAAAATAGACTATGTGTTAGATGATTTTGCCCAGCTGTAGGCTAATGTAAGTGTTCTGAGCATGTTTAAGATAGGCCAGCCTAGGCTATGATGTTCGGCTGGTTAGGTGCATTCCTAATAAACCCGTGGTTTATTGACCCCATAGTTAGTCAAGGAGTATCTGTATCCCAATGACATTAAGAAAAAAAGCAGCAAGGTCTTGGGCCTAGCAATATCTTACTGAGGAATGTCAAAGATATCAAAAAAGCTTCAACCCCAACCTCAAAAGCAAAGCACTTACCCAGCAATAGATAGTGATCAAACTCCCAGGCCAATTCACCAGGCTGTTCTTACAGTGCCTCTTCCATAATGGGAAAGCAGCAAGCCTTTGGAAATTTTAGCTTATGCTGTAAATACAAACATTCTCTGCACCAGCTTTTGTGACCGGTTACAGGCTAAGGAGAAAACTTCATTCTCCCATGCCAGAAGCTTCCCTACGCCCTGTTTGCATTTTCCAGAATGCAGAATGAAGGTGTTGGAGCGAATTGTTCTGCTTGCCAGCCAGTGAGAAGGTGTTGAAAAAAAAAATCTATTACTCACCAATTTGGAATTGTTCATGTTCCAACATTTTGTCATTAAGAATACGCCTTATAGTTTGGGATGGCTTTAATCTAGGCAAAATTTTAGTATTTTTGTGTATCTTTGAGAGGTGTTTAATTTTTGTTGTTTAAATCACAGTTTGTTGAAGAATTTTGTTCACTTTTAAAATGTACTTGCAATAAAAGTTACTCTTTTTGGTATGCAGTGCTCTGAGTTTTGGCAGTTGTATGCAATCATGTAACTACCTCTTCATTCCCACTGTAGAATAATAGTACTATCACCCTCTTCATTCCCACTATAGGATAATAGCACTATCACCCAGAAAAATTAGCACTCCTAAAATTATTTTCTACTGACCCATCGTAGTCAATCATTTCTCCCTCCTCCAGGCAGTTATATATATTTTCTATTCCTAATAATTTTGCCTCTTTTCGGAATATCACGTAAATGGGATAATCTAGTATAAGGGTATTAGATTTAGCTTTTCTCACTTAATAAAATGGATTTAAGCTTCATCCATGTTGTGGCCTTTTTTTTTTTTTTTTTTTTTTTTTTTTTTTTTTTTTTTTTTTTTTTTTTTTTTTTTTTTAAGACAGAGTCTCGTTCTGTTGCTCAGGCCAGAGTGCAGTGGTGTGACCATGGCTCACTGCAACCTTGACCTCCTGGGCTCAAGCAATACTCTCACCTCAGTCATCCAAGTAGCTGAGAGTACATGCATGTGCCACCACGCCCTGCGAATTTTTAAGACTTTTTTGTACAGACAGGGTCTCACTATATTGCCAGGGCTGATCTCAAACTCCTGGGCTCAACTGATCCTCCTGCTTCAGCCTCCCAAAGTACTGGGACTACAGGTGTGAGCCACTACACCTGGCCTGTGTTTTTGCTTGTGTCATTATTTTGTTCCTTTGTATTGCTGCATATTACTACATTGTATGAAAATACTATAGTATGTGTAGCCATTCACCAGTTAAAGAACAGTTGAATTGTTCTCATTTTCTGGTAGTTAAGAATAAAGTTGTCAAAGGAGCCTTCAAGGATAGCCAGAGAATAGGTTAAGAGGGCCAGGGAGAGAACTAAATATGTATTCGATAGGTTTTTGTGTCAACATTGGTTTTCATTTTGCTTAGTAAATACCTAGAAGTGAGATCTCTGTGTAGTATGGAACATATATGTCTAACTTTATAAGAAACTGTCAAGCTTTTTCCAAAGTGGCTGTACCATTTTTCCTTTTCACCAGCAGCAGCTAAGAGTTCCAGTAGCTCTGCATCTTCACAGCCCTTGTTATTGTCAAATTAGAAACATTTTTTTTCTTACCCTTTCTAGCAGTGGTGGTATTTCATTGTGATTTTAACTTGCATTTTCCAAATGATTAAGGATGTTGAACATGTTTTCATCTGCTTATTTGCCATCTGTGTATTTTCTTTTGTGAAGTGTCTGTTCAAATCCTTTATCCATGTTAAAAATTGGGTTGTTTATAATCATACATTTTAATGCATTGCACAAGCTGTCAGTCAGTCCTACTCACCATTGGTTTGCATGATTTTTTGAATACCAAGATGATATCTTATTTTCAGACATTAAGCTTATGATAGGAGTTGAACAGATCTGGCTTATATCCTGGCTGTGTCCTTGACTGTCTGAATGACCCTGACAAGTCATTTGATCTCTGTAAGGCTCAGTTACCTCATCTGTAAATGGTCTTAATGCCTAATTGCTGATGTTGTTGGGATTAAATGAGTCCCTCACATAGAAACCTGAAATGTGGTAGGCATTCACCAAATGGTAGCTCTTAATACACTTACTGACGTAGGTGAATCTATTCAGCCCTTCTGCCTTCCTCACAGTGAATATGAAGGTCCCTAAGTGCAGGTTCTTGTTGGGGTCAGTTTCCCATTGTAGCACCAGTGTCTAGCACAGTACCTGGTACAAGAAAGACTTGAGTGAACTGGTCGAATGGATGAATAAATGAAATAAAGAATGAGTACTCTTATGCTTGACTTGGCAAGAATATCACAAATTTATTTTATGAGGCACTATCCTATAGCTAGAAATGTTTGTTGTACTATACCTTTATTACATTTTCCATTTATTTTAGTGCTGTAGTCATTGATATCTTTGTACCACACACTTCAAATTTATTTTTAGGGAGGCTGAGGGCATAAAGATTTGGGGATGTGATGTACTTGCTTCCTTCCCCCTGCTTTTATATGCTTTTTTTTTTTTTTTTTTTTTTTTGAGACGGAGT